>NW_027151032.1:0-207500 GCF_018691715.1 Phytophthora cinnamomi
CGCCAGGAACGGCGACGAGATGACTCGCCAGGCCGGGCGCGACGCCGCCCGTGGCGCGGAGATGGTCTACACGCCCGTGAGCGCGGCCGGCCTTGAGGGCCTCGCAGTCGTCGCCGTACGCGAACTGCAGCGACAGGTCACAGAGTCGCTCATGCCGGCGATGCCGGCGTACCGCCACTATGTCTTGCCGGCGGCCATGATGGAACTCGTCTCGGCCTCCCTGCACGGACGGCGCTGTGCGAGCTTGCCGTCGTCTCGTCACACGTGAGCACTTGACGCCCAGCGAGATCTTGCGCGGGTCGTGCCGGGTGTCCTGTATTAGATAGAGGGCGGGGCGTCAGACTACGCGATGAGGAGATCTTTGTCCTCTGCTTTGTGGGAGGATTCACCTTGTTGAAGCGCTCGGTCAGGCCGAGGATCGGGTCAGCGGGCCCATGAACACGCTGGCCAGCCACTGGCCGGCCGCGGCCTTGGTGGCGAAGCCGCGCGAGGTCTGGAGCAGGAAGCGGCGGGCGAGCATGGGCGCTGAGGAGTCGAGGCCGAGGATTTTCGGAGTGGCCATCTATGGCCGGCGTGCGTGCCGCCGCGCCTCCAAGCAAGCCGCTAATCGAGGCAATTACCCACGGTTTAAAACACGGGATCTTCCATCTATCGCCGGAATATCGCCGAGTTAACGTGTATGAGTAGATAAGGGTGTCACGGCCCGTATAGTGATTGCCAACGTCGAGCAGCTTCAGTTGTGACGCGTTGTAGGTGATGAAGTCAATATGCAATTGCGGGTACGTTACTGTGCTGACGGGTGGATTTGCTGTTACTTGAGTCCATTGTCTGAATGGCTTGAAGACACTTGCTCGCTAATGTGGTTCGTTTACAATTTGCTGTCTCGCTCCGTTGAAGGTGCTTATTGACACGTGATTCATAGTCGTTATGGTGGCTAAGCATGCTGCTACTGTAGTAATTTCAAGTGATATGCAGCGCACAGGGCGACGGTGTGGTGTAGTTGCTCGTACACAGGTCACTTGCTGCGTCTTTGCAATAAAGCCGTGAGCGCAATCTACTGAGATAAATGATACAGCCTTGCATAAAGCGCGCTCAAGGTTTTAAACGGTGAGCCCTGTTTCTTGCGAGGAGCTTCGTTGGGAAAGCTCATGTGGCAACGCACAAAACGATGAAGTAGCCAGGGCATTGGCGATGACCTCGCTCGCCGTAGGGAGGCATCGACACTTGACCGATATCTGAACAAAGGCCTCTATAGCATCGCGTGCTGTGTAGTAAAGCACTCGGCGGTTTTCGGCATGGTGTAGGATGGCGGGGCTGAGGCCTCTCCAGTACATAGGGCAGTGAGAAGGAGGAAGGCAGAAGAAGGTTTCCTCGCCGCGCTCTCCGGCGCTTGTGCACGAGGCGAGGGGACGAACTGGAGCCTGGGAATGCGCGTGCAGCTCCGTATCGTACTGTTCTGCCCTAGTGCAGTGCTCGATCGAGAAACGGCCGTGTTCATACGGGCCTTTCCTTGCTCGAAGCGAGGTGTCCGCGATTAGCCCACGCGTGACGGAAATGGGAATGGAAGAAGGGTTTGTTTGACGGGCCTACAGCGCGCCCAGACCGAGTTGGTCGATGCGAGTTGCATAGGGGGTAACGCATACGTCTTGTGTACTCGTATGCAGTTTTCGTTGTACAATATCGACTATAGCGGCCGTTAGAGGCCCCGTCGCCGTTGGCCCCCCATGAAGCTCAATGGGTCAGTATGGGACGGGTGGCATTTATGGGTCAGACCGCGCTAAATGGAGATCGGAAAATCGGGCGAGACAGCCGTGGCGGGCTCCGAGACGCTGCGCGCCAGCCCGACACGAAACACCTTGTGCAGCACGCCACCATCTCGCTGTACACGTGCGCGCGCGGCGCGGCGCTCGCTGGGGGCCGAGAACGCTCGCGCCGCGTGGCATTCCACAGACTAACTCAGGGTGCTCTCCGTACGACCCCCCTCCCTTTGAGCGTCCCTCCATCCCCGTTCAAACAGCCAGTGTATTCACTGGCGTTCCCGACTGACCTCGACGAGCGCGCGCGAGGAAGCCGGCGCGTCTCTGCACCGCGGGTCGTGATTGGCGGAAGGCAAACCAAAGTTTTCTCCCTGTCTTCGCGAACCGCGCTGATTGGCGGAGCTTTGAAAAGTGGTTTGAATTTAAGCGCGCGAGTTTCGGGCCCATACAGGCGCGAGTCACACACTTCAACGGGCCTGTCGGAAGACACGGTGCGACGACTTGAAAGGAGATTTTGGGCTGAAAAGCCTCGAACACAACGGAATTTCCCCACTCCAGCTCAAGTCGCACCCCAAGCCCCAACTTCACCAAGATGCCGTCCGCTCCGTCCACCAAGAAGGCCAACGCCGGTCCCGGCTACTACGACCTCATCAAGGCCGTGCTCTCGCTCAAGGAGCGCTCGGGCTCGTCGCGCATGCCATCGACAAATTACGTGGCCGCCAAGAAGGGCGCCAGCTACTCCAAGTCGCGCCTGAACATCGCGCTGAAGCGCGGCGTCGAGATCCGGCAAGCTCGTGCCCGTCAGGGGCTCGTTCAAACTGGCTGCCGAGGAGAAGAAGGTGGCGGCCAAAGCCCGCCACCGCCAAGCCCGCCCGCAAGAAGGCCGCCGCCCCGGCCAAGAGGCTGCCGCTAAGAAGCCCGCCGCTAAGAAGCCGGCCGCCAAAGTCTGCTGCCAAGAGCCCGCCACCAAAGAAGACCACCAAGACGTGAAGACCACCAAGACGGCTAAAGCCCGCCGCCAAGAGGCCACCAAGGCCACCAAGAAGGTGTCGGCCAAAGCCCACGACCACCAAGAAGAAAGTGGTGAAGAAGTCGGCGGCCAAGAAGATCACCAAGGCGGCCAAGAAGTAAGCTACGCACGCGCCCAATTCGTTCAGTATGTTACTAGTTTCGTGATCGTCGGCGGCCGCGGACTGGTCTCGTCGCCGTGACAGCCCTTTATTCTTATTATTCCCAATGGAATCCTATTCAATTTGCCTTCATTCGCCGCTCCATGAGTTGAAAGTGCACGTTGCGGGTGAAGATACGCTGCTCTATTGACTAAAGAGCTGCAGGCGCTGCTCCTCGATGAGCGCATGGCTCTTGTCGAGCTTCACCTGCAAGAATGTGCAGTTCCTCCTACAAGTCGGCGATGGCCTGGTCTTTACGAGCTACGGTCGCCTTGACGCGCGCTCGTGCGGGTTTGACAGCGCGGTGTCGTGCTCGTCGCGCAGCTTCTGCACTTGCTGCTGGAAGTGGCTCTCCAGGTGGCCTGCTTCTCGCGCAGCGAGTGATCGACGCTCTGCTGCTGCTGCGCGTACTCGCTGTCGGTTTGGAGGCCGCTGCAACCTTCTCCAGCTGCGCCATCGAGTCCTCGTGCTGCCGCCGCTCTCGATGCAGACGACGTGCCAAGTCGCTCGTTTTGTCGCCGGCCTGACGCAAGTCCTGGCCGAGCGCTTCGTTTTCGCGCCGCAGCTCGTCGTGAAGACGTTCCAGCTTGCTCAGCTTGTCGTGCAGCTCGCGGTTCTTCTCCATCAATGGGATCGCCTTGCGCTCCTGGCGCGCTCGACCTTGCGCCTACTCTCCTCCTGGAGCTTCTCGATCACCAGCTCAATCCTCGCGTCGCGGGTCTTCAGCATTTGCTTCTCCAGTTCCTGCTTCTCTCGAGCCATTTCGTCCCGCAGCTTGCTGGTTAGCTGTGCCTTAAACTGTTCACACTCGACGCTGGTCTGCTCTCAGCGCCATGAACTCGCTCTCATACTTCGACATGATGTCCTGCTTCTCCTTTTGCAGCTTCTCAGCCGCGGCCCTGGAGTTTGTGCATCTTTCAGCTCGTCCGCATCTCTTTTGCATTGGTGAGCTTCGCTGCTCGAATTTCGGCGTATAACTCGTTCCGCGTTGCCCTGCTTCCTCTTGCAATCGTCGGCGTTGAGCGCTGAGCTGCTGCTGCAACTCGGCATCAGCGGCGTCTAACCGTGTCATCAATTTCGCGCGCTCCTTTTCACGCGCCTCGACCAGCTGCGTTCGTAGTCATCTTTCTGTCGTTGCAACGCGAGTTCACGCTCCTTTTCGAGCTGTTGCTGCAGCTTCCGTCGTTCCTCGCTGGCAGCGTCACGGGCCTTCTCAAGTCTGTCTTGCCTTTGGCTAGAATGAGCTGGATGTCGGGCTCCTGTCCGGTGGACTTCTTGATCTCCTCGGTCTTCTTTACGATCCACTGATCTCGACGAACCTTTTCCTGCACGTACCTCGGCGTCCTTGAGCTTCATCTTAGCGCTCAGCTTTCGATGCAGCGTTCGCGTTTGCCTTCTGGGCCTCTATCGCAATTCATCGCATCGCTTTGCTAATGCAGACTAACACATTACACACATTCATTAGTGTCGGGAATTCACCGGGTTATTAGCCATGCAAACCACTACTTACTTTGTCCGTCACGAGGGTTTGTGCGAAATCATTTTTCAGCTCCTTGTTGAACTTTGCTGCTTGCTGCTGTAGCTCCTGCGCTGCCATGCTCAGCATCTGCTAGCAATTGCTGCGTCTTGGCGGCGTCCTTTTGCGTGCCATCTTCAGCAGCTCGATTGTCTTTGTCTTGTCATAGAGAAGGTAGAAAAGTAGATCACCATTAGCCTTCGATCTTACCACAGCCATATGCACTATCCAGTGAGTTTGCTCACATTCAACTCGATCGTAATGGTTGCCAGCTTCTCCTTTATGCCGACGTAGTACTGGTGCGAGTTGTTGCTATCGTCGGCGACTGAAAGTCGAGCGACAAGAACGCGATGGCGAGTGTTCTCCGTCGCCGACTCGCTGGCACTGTGGGTCTATGCTTCTCCCCAGGCAAACTCCTTCGGTTGTCTCCTGTTCGATTGTCTTGCACGATGTGACGGTGCGGACGATGCCCGACTCGTGATCGAGGGGCAACTGCCCTGCTGCAGATTCTCTCCAGAGCGTCTAAATGATCATAAATACTGCCAGCACTGCGGTGGCTGGTGTTGCTACCTGCTCGAGAGCGGGTCGCACGCGATTCGAAGCTCCGCCGCGATTGTCGTCATTTTCCTGTTGGGGGCGATTGCGGACCCTCGAGCAGCTTATTCATCTTCCTCATCGCTGCAACAGGCAACTATTGTACCAAAACCGCGACAATATGCTGGGAACTGTTGAACAAGTAGAACCGGAAGCACTCAACAACACGGATCGTCTTCATCATTATTTTGGAACCTCTGGCCCTCGCTGCGAACACACATCAATTCCATTAGCTTGGCCGACTCACTCAAACGCTTGCAACGAAGTCCTACCGTACCACTCGGCGGCGGTCAGCATCGTGTCGCCCGCTGCGGCGGAGTATGGGGAGTTTCCGGGTATTATTGGCTCGACCAGCACCAGGCATACAGACAGCAAATCATCGCTGTTGCCCTTGACTTCAAGTTGATGTGGCGCACACGGTTCCCGACGCTTGAAGTTTTGACGTCACTCGCCAATTCCCTCTCCGTGCATCATATCAATATGCTTCGTCAACTCCGCCAGCCTTTGGTTGTCGCCGCCGCCGCGCGTATCGCGACCGACGGCGGCCTCCTCCGTTCCATGGTGCGTGGCTGTCTCGTAGTGGAAGTCTCGGAGGGAGGAACGCTGGTGTTGACCGAGATATGCGTGCAAAACCAACGATCGAGCAGCGAGCTGGATCTGTTCACGCCGACGGAGGAGCATGGCGCCCTGCGGGAGATGCTGACCGGATTCGTGAAGACAAGGTGGACCCGCAGGCGCTGGAGCATGACCGCGCAGAAGTTCAACATCAAGCTCTTCCGAAGGCTGGGAGAGCTCGGCTTCGGCATCACTGCACCAGAAAAGGTGCGTGCTGCTGCTCATATTGAGTCGTTTCAGCAGCTGGTAGCTGGCTCTAACATGTTGTTGACTGGTGCTATGACAGGTACGGTGGATCGGAGATGGACGCTCTGGCGGCTGTGATCGCACACGAGGAGCTCTCGTCCAGCGACCCGGCCTTCTGTCTGTCGCTTCTTGGCGCACTCGATGCTGTTTGTGAACAACGTTGCGCGCAATGCATCGGACGCTCAATGCCAGAAGTACCTCCTGACGCCTGCTCGGGCGCCAAGATCTGCAGCATGGCTATGAGCGAGCCCTCCGTCAGCACGGATGTGCTGGGCATGCGGCGGCGAAGAAGTCTGAGTGTGGCAGTACTATCTGCTGAACGGAACCAAGTACGTGTTGTTCTTAGGGTGGTGAATTTCCACTCATTTTAGTCTGGTGGGGGCAGGAGTCTTACGTGTGGTGCTGTTGATGCTCGTCAATGATCCCGGGATGTGGATTACGAACGGTGCCCTAAATGACACGGAACTGGGCGACACCTTCCTGGTGTATGCTCGCACTGGCAACACGGGGAAGGCGAAGCAGGACTTTTCGTCGTTCCTCGTGGAGAAAGGCTTCGAGAGTTCTCTTTGGGCCAGCGCATCAGGACAAGTGCGGCATGCGCGCCTCAAACACTACCGAGCTGGTGTTCGAGAATTGCAAGGTGCCAGTCGAGAACATCGTGGGCTCGAGGGCGGCGCCGTGCTCTGCATGATGCGCAACCTTGAGATCGAGCGCGTGACGTTGGCGGCCATGGTCCTGGGCATCGCGCGGCGCTCACTGGAGCGGTAACTACGCCGGAAGCGAAGGCCGATATTACTGAACAATTTTGGCCAGATCCAGAACATTGCCGGAGTCCTACGCGGTTGGACTGGATGGCGTATGTCGTATTTTACGGCGAGGTGGGTTGAAATGGGTGTACACTGACTGAGGCTGTGAAGGCGAAGCTTTACTAACATCTAATCCGTTTGCGCATGGACGGTGGAATGCAGGAAGCTGAAGCTAGACTCGGTGGGCAACCGCGTGGACACGGACGGCGTGAAGCTCTACTGCGGCGACATGGCGAAGCGCGTCGCGGACCGCGCCATCAGACGCTGGGCGGCTACGGCTACGTGGGCGGTACAACGTGGAGCGCCTGTGGCATGACTCAACACTGGAGATCGGCGGCGGCGGCGGCACGAACGAGTCCACCACAGAACATGGTGCAGGACCTCGTGCGGAACCCGGCGTTCTGAGCCCCAAGCTGTAAAAATGGGAGGGTGTCCTTACAGCCACGCGAGTCAGCCTCAGACTCGAGCCCGACAACTAAAGAGCTAATGGAGCAGTGAGCGTCCCAGCGGGCGATTGAAGTGCTACACTAGCAGCAGATCTTGTGGACAAAATCTGGAAGGAATCGGTAATCGGATCTTTGCAAAACGGCGCGATCTTTGGGTGGCCACCCACAGCGTAACCCGCCCGTAACCCCGCCTGGCCTGCCGGCCTGCAGCCACCGCTGCATAAGTGTCGGACGTACCCAAAGCCGTCGCTGCGACGCAAAGTGTCCGTCGTGCACAGCACAATCACACGCGGCCGCCTGATACTGGTCACGTGCAAGTTGAAATGATATGTTCTCGTAGCGAGTGGGCGGAACTCCCTCTATAAGAACACCGTAACCCGTGGCGACATTTTGAGTGGCGGTTTTGGGCGTGAGCCGTAATGCTGTGCTCGCTCCTGCTTGGCCATGGCCGAGCTGCCTGCTGCCTACCATCGTCATCCCGCCACCTGCACCTGTACTCGTCCTCCCTACGCTCGGCGGGGCCGTCCGCCGATCACCGCGAGGCTTTCATCCGCCGCCCGCCACCGCCGCCATCGTCTCGCTCGCTTTGGTCCTTCTCGAACGGTTGTTCTTTGCTGGGTACGGAAATGGATGGTGGGAAGCCACAGCAGGGGCTTTTCTGGCCGTGCCGGAAAGACTGCGCCGCTCGAGCACGGGATCGGCAGCACAAAGCGATAATTCGGCGCAGTCTTTTTGAGACCGGACTGGGAGGGTTTCAAAATCTGGTTCAAGTCCCAAACGGCTGCAAGCGCGGCAACATGCGGCGACGACGAGTCGAGCACGCGCAGGGACGCTTCACACGACAAAAGCACGAGCGGAGACCGTCGCTGGCAAGACGTGACGCCACCGCCGCCAAGTTCACCGCCGCCGCCAGCTGTAGAGGCCAGGCTGTCTCGGATCTTTAGCGGTCTTGAGGCATCTTTCGGCCCAAAACGGCGAAAACAGGTGCTTTCGATCGGCTTTGGCGGGGTTGACCAAACCCGCCAAAGGCGATTTGGGAGTCGATCGAGGGTTTTCAGATGCGCATACTGGATCAAGTGCGGCGGCCGGTCGCCGAGGTTTTCCCGCTCGCCCGCGGCGTTTCTTTCTCCTTTCCCAGAAACGAATTTCAGTCATTTTCGAAAGCAAGCGAGCGGTGGCAGGCGGACCCCGAATACACGCCCCGCCCTCTTTTTTGGTGTCACTCCCGGGCTGTCCAAATTCGCGCGCCGCGGCAACTGGTCATTCCTCAAAGAGAGCAAAGCCGCGGACCCGGCGCCCCAGCAGCCCCCGCCGCCGCCGGTCCCCGTGACGCGCCTGCCGACGAACCGCAGTCTCGTCCGCGAGCGCCCTCCAGCAGCAGCAGCAGCAGCACGCGGCCGGCTTCGCCCAAGCTGGCGCCAGCCCTATAGGCGACCCAACGCTGGACGATCCTCGGGGTTGGTGCGGCAACCGACAAGGCCGAGAAAGGCGACAAGGCGCAGTGTTCCAGACCGCGCGCATTGAAGTAGTGAGCCCCAGCGACAGCGCCACCCGTGGACCTCGGGCACGCCCGAGGGGACCTTGACAGCGCCAGCCCGACGCGCAGCCACCAGCCTCGCCAGCGTGCGTGTGCGTCATGATGGTCGAGCAGCAGGCGCAGAAGACCAAAACCGGCACCCCGCCGCGATCAGCAGAGTCCACCGCCCATCCGCCCGCGACCAAAGATACGAGCAGCAATGCTGTAGCGCCTGCGTCAGTGTCGGTCAAGGCGGAGAAAGTTACAACTGCCAACAAAAGCCCAAGTCCGTGCCTGATCTTTCGCGCGAGAGTGCTGCGGTACGCGCCGCTGCTGGTCGGCAAGTACTACATCCGAACAAGCGCGCTGTCTGGTCCGGCATGTATGGGGCATGAGCGAGGCCGCGTTTGGCTAACGGCATCATCAGCCGTTCGAGATGAAGTCGCAGGAAGACGTCTCTATCCCGTGCTCCGGCGCCGCGGACAGCGTGCATCCGGCGATGTCGGATCAGCGCTTGCGCGGTCGTCAAGAACGACAAATACCTCCGTCAGCGATGTCTCGCCGGTGGTGGGCTACAGAAACGGATGCGGAATGTGCGATCGGCGATGCCTTTTCGGGAAAATACAGCGGGTCCTTCCAGATCCAGGCCATGGGGCAAGCACCAGACCGTGGCGGAGAACGACGTGGAAATCCGCTTTGTGCGACGCGAGCAACCCGTCGCAGTTTATCGTTTCAGGTGCTGGTGAGAACCGATTCGGGCTATTACGCTCCGGCTTCTTAGACAAGGAGACAAATGAGCTGCGTCTGTACAAGGTGTACAAGCCGAAGGATCCTGTGAAACGCTGCCGCGACGCACAAAGGCAGCGCGAGGCGGTTACCCGGCGGTGAAGCGCGAAGTGAAGGCCCTCTCGATCTCCGCCCCTGGCGCTGCTATCACGGCCTCTGCGGACGTTGTCAAGATCGTGACCCCTCTGGCCGGTCCTACTATTGTCGCGCCGCGAAAGGTCGGCACGCCGATGTCCGGACTACTCGTCGCCGTCGTTGGTATTGGGTCGCTCCGAGCGGAAGCGTTCAATTCCGGCGCACCTACGAGACAATATTCTCGATCTGGACCATGCTCCCATGAGCATGAAGAAGTGCCTCAGTATCTTGAAGGGTCTGATGTCTAATCCGAAGTCTGCCCTTCTTGGCTCCGGTAGATCCAGTTGCTGGGTGTCCCCAGATTACTTCCATGTTATCAAAGGAACCAATGGATCTCGGAACTATTCGGACCAACGGAACTGGCTTCAGCCCCGGCGTTCGCGGAGCAAGTGCGCCTTGTGTTCCGGAATGCAATGCTCTACAACGCCGCCCACAGCCAAGTACACATTTATGCGCAAACTCATTGACGACTTTGAAAAGCGATTCAAGAGTCTCAACGTCAAGCTATCGACCAAGAGCAAGCTCTCGGATCCGAAGTCAAGAAGGATTCCAAGACAAATGCAACGGCAGTACATCGAAGAAAATTCGGGGCAAGGGAACAAGGGCAACACCAAGCGACAAGCCTCTGGGGACGAAACGGGATTAATCATGTCGTTGAAGGAAGACATCGGCGTTTAAAGGCAACTCTGGAGCAACTTCAACCAAGTATGGCGAAGACAATCGTTTCCAAACCAACCAAAGCTGCTGCTAGGTACGCTTTTCTGCTCTGTGGTATGGGTGTTCGCGCTGCGCGCGTGCTAACTGTGTATTTTTTTCTTGCTTTGCGTGTTCAGACCGTTCAAGATGGAAGATTTGACAGAGGAGGAGTTAAACGAGCCTATGAGCCAAATGGACAAGGCTCGGTTGAGTTCCGATATCAAATTACTCCCTCAGGACAAAATCAATCGTGTCCTTCAGATTATTGCGGAAGCGGTTCCAGTTGCAAAGCTGGCAAACGAGAACGACGAAGTAGAGTTAGACATCAACGCGTTCGACACCCGGTGCTTGCGAATGCTGGAAGGATATGTTAGGGTAAGAATCTTACGCCTCTTCAAGCCACACGCCGCCAGTACTAAGTGTTCACTGTTTCTCCTCTTGTAGGAAAACGGGATTGGCCGCAAGCGGAAGCGCCCGGCTAAAAGTCCAAGATGGCGCCAGCTGACAAGCGACTTAAGTCTGCGAAGGTGGCGGCATTAAATATCCGACACCGCCAGGAGGAACTTAAGAGTGAACTGGCGGCAATCGATGGTGATGCTACCAGTGGAGCACGCGCAGCTCCTGGGATGGTGCTGATCGACGCTTGGACCAAGATGTTGCCATGACAGACGTGGATGCCGATACGGAAGCTGCCAAAAGGGTGGCGACAGCTCATCGGAGAGTTCGTCTAGCTCTTCCGAGTCGTCAGACTCGGATAGTGATAACGATAGTGATTCTGACTCGGACGACGGCGGCGCTCCTCTGGAAAGGGTGGGTTTGTGAGATGTAATTGAGCCAGTGAGTCTTAAGTGCTGCGGTTCCAGTCACGTATTAATTAACGCTCTTTGCTGCCATGCCACAGTCCCCACCGCTCTCAAGTGCTCCGAGTCTGTCACAGCTTGACCCTTCTGCTTCAACTCACGCCGGTTAGTAGATATGTTGGCCAATATCTGCGTGGTGAACACCCGTGCTGACATTACTGGCTGGTGCTTGCAACAGTAGATGCTGCCAAGAAAATTCGTGACGAGCAGCTATCGAATGCCGAGCCTCTTCGCGTGGAAAACCGCGGGGCCTGGAGCATGCTCGCCAAGAAGAAACCCTAACGGAACGCCGCTCCCTCACGCTAATGGAAGCCAGTCAAGCTCGTTGTGGCTTTCTGCACGCTCGATGGAGCAGATCAAGCAACAAAAAATTCAGCAGAAGGAGAAGGAGCGCACCGATGAACTAGAGGCATTGAAGCGTCGGGAGACCGAGCAGCGCGAAAGGAGAAGGAGAGCGCGAGCAGGCTGAGCGGCGGAAGCAGGAGCAGGAGCAGGCGGCGAAACTCGCGGAAGAGAAACGTGCCCGAGAGGAACGTGCTCGTGAAGCCGAACGCTTACGTCTTGCCCAGCTCGCAATGGGGCGTGAGAAGCTGGCTCGTGACGACGATGTCGAGCTTCACGACGCCACACTGAGCGAGGATCTGGATGCATTCAGCTCGTCCTCATTTTGTAACGTCGCTGTGCGACGAGGTGAGCTGACACCAATGCGGCGATGCGGCTCGAGTGGTGGGTTGTGTCGGCGTTTGCCAGCCTTCCGACCGCGTTTCGCATCGATGCATCCCCGGCGGACGTGCAAATTTTAGGAAGCTGCCGTCGAGTGCGTACATGCGTTGATATTTATGCCGGTATCCCAATCCCAACACCAGAGTAAGAGTAGCAAAATCTATCTAATCAACAAAATTGATAGGAACTAGAGACGAGTGTCCATTTACCGACTCGCCGCGTACAGAACGCCTCTTCATTTTACAGACGCTGAGAAGAGTTGAGATAATTGCAGAGATGGAGAGCAGCCACGCGCAGGTGAATGACCTGCACAAGAAGTTCGAAGAGCTCAACGAAGAGGTCTCGGCTGCGCTGCGCGTGCAGCAGGATGCCGTTGCAAGCGCGTCAACGTTTGGCGCTCGCAGCAATCTCGCTGCAGCAAGAAAGATGCGATGCGTCTCGCCAAAAGACTGGGGGCTGGCGCGGCGACGTGACAGCTCTAGCAAAGCATATCGATCTGCAACTGCAGGACAGCCGCGCCTTGCGCTCGCACTACGCGCAGTCGCTAATCAGTACTACAGCTCAAAACAGCAGGAAGAAGCCGAAGGCTCGCGGCTGCGCTGTCTGCGATCTGATCTACGGCTGTTGCAGGACTTCCGGGTCCGATACTTTCGGCAAAGCGGCGAGAAGGACCCAGCTCTGCTTTCGGCGATTGAGGAGGAAACGGCAAGTATTGTGATGAATGGTACAACTCACACTCATTTTTGATGTTGAACGAACACTGGTATGCTTCTTCAGAAACAACTCAAGGCATTCCTCGATAAGAACGCGAAGAAGGAGAAGATGGGAGGCAAGCAAGAACAATCAGCATTGGTGCTGGAGCTCTTCGAGATGCGACGCGACATTACGAGTCGCATCTCGGAGGACTTACTGAAGGAGAAAAAGCAACTTGACGTCGAAGTTGGGTAGGATAAAATGCCTCGTCACATGAATATTATTGAGATGGTTTGCTCACCTTGTCGCGCACAATTCAGGAATCCGGAAGCTCTAGCCAACGACAGCCTTGGCAACAACAATGCACCGACTGAAAAAGATGCGCTGGCGTCGTGGGATACACAACTCTATATATCCTTTTCGCTTGTACCTTTGTGTTGGTAACGATGCCTGCAGATGTATCAGTTGACTATATCTGTGTCCTTAACTGTTGAGCCGCGATGGTTGCCATTGATGTACTTACGTCATTCTAATGCAGGCGTTGGAAGACCTGCAGAAGGAGAAGCGTGAGCGCCTCGCTGCTAAAAGCCGGAACTCAGTTGTGTCTATTGCAGGAACTGAGGGCTTTAGTGGCCTAGCGACCGAACCGAAAGCTGTGTCACTAAGTAGGGTCAGCAGCGAAGCAAAGTCTGACATGTTGGTGGATGACGTGCATTTTGCTATGCAAAAGCTCAAGCGTGAGGTGGCGGAATTGAAAAGTACAAACTCAAAGCTGCTGCTCACGAATTCGCAATTCGAAGACGACCTGGCGCACCTGCAAGCCAAGTTTGAAGAGGAGAAGAGAGCTCATCTGAACGGAAAGAAGTGGTTTGTTCCAAAGATGCAGAAGGTACTCGACATTTATCTTGCATCGTTTCTCTTCTCTAAATTCTAATGTGAACGCTGCTCAGATGGAAGATATTTTGCTCTCAACTGCCAAGGCTTTTGAAGAAGTGAAGCTAAGCGTGGAACTGATGACCAATATGTACAAGGTTAGCTGATGCTTCAGCCATTATCATTATTTACTGCCCTGACTCGGTTGCACAACTACAGCATCTTAGCACCACGCTGGCTGCCCAACAAGATGGTGAAGACGAACTGAAGCGCGTACGACTGACTGTATCGATCGTCTCTGCTGGTATGCACGTACTTCCCCGTTACTAACATTACGTTTGCTGTAGGAGCGTGACCGAGTGTCGCTCTTGTTATCAAGCGAAATAAAGAAGATCGCTGCTCTTACTAAGGTGGTTTGGTAGAAGTCAAGCGATATCTAACCCCCCTCTAACATGTAGAACTTGTATCTACAGGAGAGTGAGCGCAAGGATCGTCTAGTCACGCTTGCTATGGCTGCGCGATATGAAATGGTTCAACATGCAAACCGGCAAGAAAAGTTAGCGGCGGAAGCGTGTGAACAGCGTAACCAGTTGGAGTCTCGTGTGCATCAAGCTGAAGCCGAAGCAGCCACACTCAAACTGCAGCTTCAAGATGCCTTTGAACGCTTTGAAGACACCAACACTACCCTCAGCAACGCGAAGACATCTATTGTGCAGCTACAGAATGAAGTGCGCGCAACAGCCGACGCCGCCGCAGCTAAAGAAGCCGAGTTACTGGCAGCTTTCGAGAAACAGCAAGCCGCGATGCAGCAAAAGCTAGACAAAACCAAGCGTGAGCTCATGGAATCCATGTCTGAAGTGCTCAACTTGGACAACAGACTTCGCAGAGCGCAGGAAAAACTCGCAAAACAGGCGTCTGGCGCTGCAACCAGATGATTCAGGTACCAGATGCCAGCGAATTGATTCGTTTGTTCATCGTTGTGTACACACGTTTATAGCCTCTAAAGTTCACAGCAGCAAGAGGCGTACTCTGCTACCCTGCTAACTGAACTCCGTCGCGAGCTCGAGATTTAAATACGAAACGTCGACGCCGCCCAGAACCCGTTCCTGTAGTTCGTCCTCGTTCTCACCCTGGATGGTCAAGTAGAGGTGCATTTGTAGGTAGCTGGCCCAGCTCTGGCACATCGCTCCGACGTACTGTGCCGTGGTGCTGGAGGCCACATCCAGATCCAGCTCGAAGTAGTTGCTGCGTCGGAAGTAGTGCTGCGTGAGCTTCGTGCCCGTAAGCGCTGGGCGGTTGGGCACGAGCGTCTGCAAGATCCACGGGCCGTCCACTAGATTCGGAATCAGCTTGAAGCGGTTGTTACGGAACTCGTCGTCGCTTTCGTCGCAGAACCTGTCCAGCAGTCGGTGGAAAGCAGCAGCACTCTCGTCCTCCTCGGGGTTCTGCGGCGCCGGCGGCAACAGCCAGTAGAACACCAGACTCAGGTTGTCGGCGTTCGGCAGCTCAATGTTCACGATGAACACGCGCGATTCCGGAAACGTTTCCCGGCAGTAGGCCAGCACACTGTTCGGTCGTGTTTCCTCCCTCATAGCGACGTGGTGGCGCTCCTCGGCCGTCTCGAACTTCCACAGATCCACGTGCAGCAGCTTGCCCATGGCCTTCCCGGCAGGAACCTTCTCCTGGTCGTCCATGTACGTCCTGCCGCGCACTTGGACGTCGCTGGCGTCGGGCTCGGTCCACATGGTGCGGATCTCGCGCGAGTGCACGGCGAACGGCGCGTCGTCGAACTCGGACGGCGCGTGCACGGCGGCGACCTTGCTGCTGCTGCAGTCCGAGTCAGACGCGGTGATGTCCGTGGCCCACGCGTCCTCGGGTGCGACGTACTCGTCCAGGTCCTCGACCGTGACGCTGCGCACTTCCATGGCGTGCGGCCGGCCGCAGCTCCACTCGGCGTCCAGTCTGGTGCAGCTCTTGCGACGGCAAATCTCCACGCCCGAGACGGACATACGGAGACGAGCAGGAGGGCGAGGAGAGGAGAGTGGGGAGGGGGGGACGGCGCGAGGACAAGCGCTCGTCCACAGGCAGGCAAGAAGTGATGGGGATGACGCCACGCACTGGGTCTCGATGACCGCAAAGTGCTGGATATGAGTGTTGAGATAGACATGTCGCACGACCGAATGGGTACATTCACGTGGACCACGCCGTTATCAGAGACGGACAAGAGTGATGGTCACTCACTTCAACTTGGGAAAATGCGCACTCGGCCTATATGTGGCGATGGCGGCACTAGCGCTGCGGCCGTTGTAGACGGCAGGAGGCAGGCGGAGGAGATGATTGAGCCGCAGGACGACGACGGCGCTGGGCCTGGGTCCGGCTCGCCGACGCTCTCGAGCAGCAACAGCCTCGGGAACACGCGCAACGCCGTCGGAAACAACAACGAGGAGCTGGCGGACGCAGAGGAGCTGGAAGATGCGGAGCCTGGCGCTGCTGTTGGCGGCGGTGGCGTAGCACCTGGCTCTGCTTTGGGGAGCCAGGCCTCCGACATGTCGGCCCGCGCGTCGGCGTTCCGCCTGCTGGAGCAGTACTTCGAGGCGGACATGCTGACGCTGGACCAGCTGCAGTTCCACAAGGAGAAGTACGCCAAGCTGCACTCGTGCGTGCTGGCCACGTACAAGCACGAGAAGCAGCTGCTGAAGGAGGCCAAGGCGCTGAACCGAGACCTCCTCGGCGAGAAGATCCAGGTGGAGAAGCAGGCCATCCGCAAGGCCGAGGAGGTGGCGGCCTTCTCGTCGGTAGAGCGCGAGAAGGACCGGGCTCTGAAGGAACTAGCGGAGGGGGTAGACCGAGATGCAGTGTTGACGTTTGAAATCACAGAGCTGCAGCGTGAATACGCCGACTTGGTGGCGGAGAAGGAGGCCATCCTCGCTGCCCATGCACAGCTCATTGAGCCCGAGGTGCGGCAGCTGACGACTGAAATTACGGGTCTTAGCGACGAGACCCACCGCCTAGACACTGAGCTGGCAAAGGACACGCAGCGCAAACGCGAGTATTTGGCGCGTCTGGACTTCCTGCACCAAGAAAATGCGCGTCTAGAACAAGCTAGCGCGGCGGAGCAGAAGCGCCTGAACCAGCTGCAGGGTGACCCAGATCGCATGCAGAAGCAAGCGGATGTCGTTGCACGAGCGGTGGCTGGTTTAGAGAGAGAGACTAACAAGGACAAGACACGAGGTGTCGAGTTGCAATCATCTGTGGAGTCTACTGCTGCGAAGCTACATGACGCTGACGAGGTGCAGCGTGAACTCACTCAAAAACTCGATGTACATCGAGAGACAATCGATCAACGCCAGAGAGATGTTGATCACGTGACACTGCATCTTCGTGAGGAGCAGAATGTCAATATGATGCGGCTCGGTGAGAAGGCACGACTCGATATGCGCGCAAAGGCTCTAGATCTAGCAGCTCGACGCGAAAACGAGCGGTGTGGGAAGGCGCAAAAAGACTACGACCGTCTGAAGCGCGAACTTAAAAAGCAGATTCTCATGCTGGACAGTAACAAGGCTTTGCTGCCTAATCTCCGAGCTCAAGTAGTTGACGTGCAGCATCAAGTGTCGGCCTTACGTTCTGAAAACAAAGATCAAGCCCAGCGACAACTGGATGTGAAGCAGCAGGTCGATCTGCTAATCGCCCGCTTTTGAAACAAGAGGATGGAGAGAAAGCACAAAGTGCGGAGCTCGAATCCTTATCGACACAGGTTACAGAGCTCGAGGCAGAGGTCGGTCAATGGTTAGTGGAGGAAAGCAAGCAGAAAAAGTTGGTCACGATGCTCACTGCCCAACGCGAGATGAAAGCTCGCGAAGCCACGTCAGCGCTAAATGCCGAGCGTCAAACTCAACAGGAGCTCAAGACGAAAGAGCTTGTGATTTTCGACTTGGCAAAGAAATGGAACGAGACAACAAACCACCTGCGCGAGTTTTCCGCCCTTTACGACGTTGTCAAAAATGAACGCAACAAGTACGTCAACCTTATCCAGGCATCTACCCAAGCTTTAGCAGAAATGAAAGAGAAGATCAAGATACTTCACAACGAAGTAGAGGTGCTTCGGAACGAGTCGCTCGCCAAGGATAAGGCACTCGTAAAAGAGAAGTTAGCACATGCAACAGCACAGTGCTCGCGCGATTCGTTACGCCTCGACACCAACAAATCGCACGACGCGTATCGGGCAAAGCAAGAGCAGGTTGAGCAGCAAATTGTCGAGATCGACAAACTCAATGGCATCATTACACACACGGAAAAAGAGCTGCTTCGATTAAAGAAGAAGTACGAGTTGGCGGTGGATGCCCGAAATGCTACCGGTGTGCAGCTCATTGATCGTAACGACGAGCTGTGCATCCTTTACGAAAAGTCTAACCTACAGGAGCAGGCCCTTAGTGCTGGTGAAACTGGATTAACCCGCAAAGACCAGGAGATCCGAGTACTCAAAATCCAGTTGGCAGACCTACAGCGCCAGCTTGAGAATGCGCGAAGACAACTGCCTCACCTACCTGAGCTGGCCCAACGTATTATGTCCTTGCAGGAAGATCTGAAGCAGGAGAAAGATGTCACGGAGTTGCTTTGTCGTGACCTGGAAACTCCTAAAAACAACGACCGATGGCGTGCCCTGGGTGGTGAAGATCCCGATGAAGAGCAGCTCTCGGCTAAACTTTCGTATCTGGAAGAACGATACCACCACAAAAAAGAACAGCTTCTTGAAAAGGAACTTGTGCTGGAAGAAGTGACAGGGCTATCCAACAAGCTTCGAACGCAGGCATCCGCCCGCCGAGGGGAAACTTTAGAGCTCGCGAAGCGGGTTAACGATTTCCAAGGTCGTATCAAAGAGACTACGCGTCGCATGATGGCTGTAGTTTCGGAGCTGTCAATGTACCAAGCTACAGCAATGAAGCTCCAGCAAGAAAAACATGATGCTTCCGTCGACGTTGAGGAGTGCCAGAAGCGTGCTCTCGCAGGATATGCGCCGAACGCCTACTGCGAGCAACAGCTTGTGCGATTGCAAACGCAAAAATTACACAACAACGAACTTCGGGCTGCAAAAGAACAGGCGAAAGCTGCAGCTGCACATGCCGCCAACTTTCCATCGCAGCTCACGTACACCACAGCAGAGGCACGGCCAAACGCGTATATTCCGGAGGACTTGGGCATCCCCAAGCCGTACGGACAGCAAGCTCCGTTCAAACCTTCTCAACAGGGAACTACTATGCGTCACATTCGCGTGCCGCAAAAGAGGGATATCGAGATTTAACAGAGAGGGAGGTTCAATCACAATATATCGTTCTTCCATTCCGATGCGTGCTTCGTTGGCTTGATCATTTCGCCTCGGGAAGAACCTTGTACGGGTTCAGGATTCCCTTCGGGTCCATCATCTTCTTCATCCGCTGCATGAGCTTGATGGCGCTGTCAGACTTCGACAAATGGAGATACTCAGGCTTGTGGGTTCCGATTCCGTGCTCAGCACTGATGCTTCCGCGATGCTTGGAAGTCCACTCGAACACAAACGGCTCCAAAGTTTTAAACACCTTGTCGTCGTATTCCAGAGTAGAGATGTTCAGATGAACATTGCAGTCACCGATGTGGCCGTAGCATACGACCTTCGCATCCGTCGGAGCAAGCCTCTCTCTGGTTTCCTCCGCAATTTTGTAGTATTGCTCAATCGGCAACGACACATCGTATTTGTACACGTACCCACGCGCAGCAAGTGCGACGGTAATGTCCTCGCGGATCACGAAAAGCTTGCGGGCCTGTGCCTCATCTTGGGCAACCGTCCCGTCGACAACGACTCCAGTCCCCATCACGTCCTCCAAATACTCGTTTAGTTTCTCCATATCGTGATCAGCGTTGCTGCCTGACGTCTCAATCAGTACGTAGTACGGACTCGGCGTCTCGAGCGGATCTTTCGTCCAGTCCTGCTGGGACAGCACCATATCCAACGACTGACGGTCCATGAACTCCACCGCCGATAGTACCTCACCTAAATGCTTCTTTGCCTCAACAAATGCCTTTTGGACCGATGCGAAGTCTTCACAGGCAAGCAACGCTACATTTTTCGACGAAGACCGAGGTGGTGTCAGAATCGACACCTTCGTGATGACTCCCAGTGTTCCTTCCGATCCGATGAACAATTGCTTCAAGTCGTAGCCCGTGTTGTCCTTCCGCATCGTGCTCAGACAGTCAATGATGGTGCCGTCCGCAAGCACCGCTTCAACACCCAGCACCGTACCGTGCAGCGAGCCATACCTCAACAAACGCAGACCACCGGCATTAGTAGCGACGTTGCCGCCGATCTGACACGTGCCCTTGGCGCCGAGGTCCAGCGGCATCATGTAGCCGTGCTTGGCCACGTAGTTGTCGAGGTTCTCGAGGATGCAGCCGGCCTCGCACACCAAGATGCCCGACACCTCGTCGAACGAGACGACGTTGCTCATGGAGCCCGTGGACAGCACGATCTCGTCGTACACGGGCACGCTGCCGCCCACGAGGCCCGTGTTGCCTCCCTGCGGCACCACCGGCAGGTTGCGCTCGTTGCAGTACTTGAGGATGGCGGAGACCTGCTCGGTGGTCTTGGGCTTGAGCACCATCTGGTGGCTGCTCTGCGCCTTGTACTTCTTGAGCCAGTCCATGGTGTACGCCTCGGTGTCGTCGGCGTCGGTGAGCACGCTCTCGGGCTTGAGCAGCTGCTGGAAGTAGGCCTTGTCGTCGTCCGTCCAGGAGGCGTGCGCCGGGTTGCGTGCGGGCGTGGAGAAGGCGCGTAGCGCGAAGCTCTGTGCGGCAGCGGCACCGACGCCGGCCTGGCGCCGAGCCGTCCGCAGCAGCGAGGGGAGGATCATCGTGGGGTGGAGGGAGTGCCGGGCACGGAGGGGAATCGCGACTGACGTACTCGGTGCGATTTTGATTGGCAAAACACGTGCATAAAACGTTATCCAAATTGAAGTTGGGGCATGTGCTTCAGGCGACCAACTCGACGCACCAATAAGCAGACAATATCCGATAGTTTGGTGACTCAGCAACGACATTTATCGCCTTAGAAGACGGCTACGATTCTGGCTTTGCTGATGATACTGCTGAATCGGTTCACGTAGGTTGTGTCCAAATGCAGTTTGCACTCCTTCGGCTGCAGTCGCATGCAATGGTTACGAAAGCGGCGCCTTCGAAGTTGTCTTACTCGCTGGAAGGCAACACCTTGTACGGGTTCAGGATCCCCTTCGGGTCCATCATCTGCTTCATTTGCCTCATGAGCTCGATCGAGTTGTCCGACTTGGACAGGTGCAAGTACGACGGCTTGTGCGTGCCGATGCCGTGCTCGGAGCTGATGCTTCCGCGGTACTTGGAAGTCCACTCGAAGACGAACGGCTCCAGAGCGTTGAACACCTTCTCGTCATACTCCAGCGTGGAAATGTTCAGGTGCAGGTTGCAGTCGCCCATGTGGCCAAAGCCGACGACCTCGGCACCAAGAGGTGCCATCTTCTCGCGGACCTCTTCCACGGCCTTGTAGTACTGTTCCATGGGAAGCGAAATGTCGTACTTGTACACGTATCCGCGAGAGCTCAGTGACATGGAGATGTCCTCACGCAACATGAACAGCTTCTGCGCCTGGGCCTCGTCCTGAGCAACTGTGCCATCCACCACGATACCAGACCCCATCACATCCTCCAGGTACGCCTCCAGCTTCTCCATGTCGTGGTCGGTGTTGCTACCCGACGTCTCGATGAGCACGTAGAATGGGCTTGGCGTCTCTAGCGGGTCCTTCGTCCAGTCCTGCTGTGACAACACCATGTCAAGCGATTGGCGGTCCATAAACTCCACCGCCGACAGTACCTCACCAAGGTTCTTCTTGGCTTCCACGAACGCCTTCTGGCAAGCCTCGAAGTCCTCGCACGCAAGTAGAGCGACGTTCTTGGACGACGAACGCGGGGGCGTTAAAATCGACACCTTGGTCACCACACCAAGAGTACCCTCAGATCCGATGAACAACTGCTTCAGGTCGTAGCCCGTGTTGTCCTTCCGCATCGTGCTCAGACAGTCAATGATGGTGCCGTCCGCAAGCACCGCTTCAACACCCAGCACCGTACCGTGCAGCGAGCCATACCTCAACAAACGCAGACCACCGGCATTAGTAGCGACGTTGCCACCGATCTGACACGTGCCCTTGGCGCCGAGGTCCAGCGGCATCATGTAGCCGTGCTTGGCCACGTAGTTGTCGAGGTTCTCGAGGATGCAGCCAGCCTCGCACACCAAGATGCCCGACACCTCGTCGAACGAGATGACGTTGCTCATGGAGCTCGTGGACAGCACGATCTCGTCGTACACGGGCACGCTGCCGCCCACGAGGCCCGTGTTGCCTCCCTGCGGCACCACCGGCAGGTTGCGCTCGTTGCAGTACTTGAGGATGGCGGAGACCTGCTCGGTGGTCTTGGGCTTGAGCACCATCTGGTGGCTGCTCTGCGCCTTGTACTTCTTGAGCCAATCCACGGTGTACGCCTCGGTGTCGTCGGCATCGGTGAGCACGCTCTCGGGCTTGAGCAGCTGCTGGAAGTAGGCCTTGTCGTCGTCCGTCCAGGAGGCGTGCGCCGGGTTGCGTTCCAGTGTGGAGAAGGCACGCAGCGCAAAGCTCTGTGCGGCAGCGGCACGGACGCCGGCCTGGCGCCGAGCCGTCCGCAGCAGAAAGCTAGGAAGCATCGTGGTTAATCTGCGCTGAGCTCTTGAACGTGTGCGGTGCTGGAGGCTCGGAAGAGGAATGGCGTGTTGATACCTGAGCCAAAGAAATGTGTCGCGTCGCGCAAACGGATACTTTGTGTGTGGATGGTGTGGCAGACGACTAGTTAGGGACATGCTATTCGGGACACGAGTGGCGGCCAACCGATTGGTTATCATCTCCACTCTGATTCCCAAGAGGCAATAGCAGGCAATAGCTAGCACAGTACTAGCCCACCTCGATCGCTGCAGCCATGTTGACGTGCACGGCGTGCCGCCTGGAGTTCGCCTCGCCGGCGGAGCAGAAGGACCACTTCCGCAAGGACTGGCACCGCTACAACCTCAAGCGCAAGGTGGTGGAGCTGCCGCCCGTGTCCGAGGAGCAGTTCGAGTTCCGCATGCGCAAGGTGCGCGAGGAGAAGGAGGCGCAGGCCGCCAGCGACCCCAAGCAGAAGCAGCGCGCCAAGCAGGAGCAGATCAAGAAGTCCGGCGTCAAGACGGTGCTCAAGTGCGTGGCCTGCAACAAGACGTTCACGAGCGCCAACGCGCACGAGAACCACTTGGCGTCCAAGAAGCACCTGGCCAACGCCAAGAAGAACCCGGAGGTCGCCTCGGCCGTGGAGACCGTGGAGAAGCAGATGGAGGTCGTGTCGCTGGACGACGGCGGTGAGGGCAAGCAGGAGAGCCAGCCCAAGGAGCTCACGGAGGAGGAGCTGGCCAAGGAGATCGAGGAGTACAAGAAGCAGGTGCCGCTCGAGAAGGAGGACTGCATCTTCTGCGCACACCACGCCGCCGACTTTGACGCGTGCTTGACGCACATGCTCAAGGAGCACGGCTTCTTCATCCCGGACGTGGAGTTCCTCGTGGACGCCGAGGGCTTGGTCGCCTATCTGGCTGAGAAGGTCAAGGTCGGCTTCTACTGCTTGTACTGCAACGGCAAGGGCAAGGCCTTCCGCACGCACCAGGACGTGCAGAAGCACATGATCTCGCTCTCGCACTGCAAACTGCGTTACGAGGACGAGGATCTGGAGGAGCTGCTGGAATTCTACGACTTTGAAGCGCAGTACGCGTCGTCGAGAAAGAAGAAGGCTACTGCTGAGGAGGAGGTCGAGTGGGAGACTGACAGCGAGGCCAGCATCGACAGTGACGAGGAGGTCGTGGAGGAGGAAGAAGATGACGAAGATGACGACGACAACACCATGGAGGTGTCCGAGACGGGCGAGCTGGTGCTCTCCAACGGCCGCCGCCTCGGCCGCCGCGAGTTCCGGCGCTACTACAAGCAGCACTTCCGGCCGGACGAGACGCGCGCGTCGGTGCTTGCTGCCACCAAGGAGAACCTGCTGCTGGCGTACCAGACGGCGGGCGTGGACCCTCGCGGCGGCAGCACGGCGCTGTCGACGGCGTTCGTGGCCAACTTCCTCAAGAAGCGCAACAACATCGCCGGCGGCATGTCCATCGCCGAGGCCAAGCGCAAGAACTTCTGGCACGAGAAGAACCGCTCGCGCCTGGACAACCGCAGCCACAAGCTCCAGAAGAACCCGAACCGTCGAGCGATGGTGACGGTCTAGAGCCAAGTAGAAATGCATGCCACCAATACAACCAGTCCATTCACAGCCAAACTTTTCGCTTACGCTACATGCGATGCACATACAGGATAGGCTACCCGAGGTAGCGAGCGATTCTCAAACTCAGGTCCAGCCGCGCACGTCCAGCCATTTCGTCGGGCCCGTCTTCCTCAGACGTGCCAGCGGTATAATACACGTACAATAGTCGATCGAATGAGCCTGGGCCTGCAAGAATCTTAAACCGCTGGCCCCCGCCGGGAGCTGCTCGACAGGCCGAATCACGCCACGCACGGCCAGCCTGTCGTCGCGGGACCAGCGACGATAGCGATGATTCTCGACAGCAGCTACCGCGCTTTCGCCATCGCGCTCAGCATCCCGCGCTACGGCCCACAGGCTCGCAAAATCATACCGTACTGACGCGCGCGCTGCAAACCATCGAGCCTCCTTCTGACTCAGAAAAGGCAGGAGAAATTCTGCGATATTACCTCTCCCTCCACGCCCTCTCCTCGGCCTGTCGTGCCCAGCACAGCAACGGATACACGGCTCCGCGGTCTACCATCGTGGCACCTCGGCTCTCAGCTCAGCGCAGTAAATTAAGGACGGCTCCGCGCGAGCCGAGTGCAGGCCCGAGTTGAAGTGAGCCTCTGCCCATGATGTCATAGACTCTGAGGCTGAACCCTTATCGCAGACATACGTACCAAGCTTCTCGTGCATAAACGGGTCGGCGGCCGTTTCTCGGCATAGTGAAAGCAAGTGACGGAGCAGAGCCGCGGCGGCGTCGTCGATCGTGGTATGTCGCTTGCGAGTCCGGGTTGCACCAGGATCGAGGCGCCGGTGGTGGTGAGCCATTTTCGCCTTCCTCTCCTCGTCGGCAGCGAGCGGACTCACTCACTCGCGCTGCGCTCTGTACCGCGCGCGGAGGAGCTGGCAGGCAGGAGCAGAACCCCATCGCGGCTCAGAGCACAATGGACCGCGTGAACACCTTCTTCTGGTCGCGGCTGAACCCCACGGGCGAGCTCGTGCGCTCTGTGGACGTGCTGCTGCGCGAGCTGGTGCCCGACGACAAGCTGGACGCGGCGTTCGAGAGCCTCAGCATCGCGGCGAGCTCCGGCGCAGCGGCGCTGGCCGAACGCAAGCCCGAGCAGGAGGACGCCGAGGTCGTCGCCGCCGCTAACGGAGACGCGGACGCTGCGTGCGAGCCCGACTTCGAAGGCGAGGAGGAGTCGAGCGACGAGGAGTCGGCCACGGAGAAGACGGTGCCCGGCGAGCTCGAGCGCAAGTGGGCCAAGATCCGCGCCGTGTTCCACGACTGGGACGAGGAGCAGGGCGACCGCGAGAAGAAGATGGACGACATGGCCGAGCTGCTGCTGCGCTACCGCGTGCTGGAGAAGGTGCTGATGCCCAAGGTGCTGGGCCAGCTCACCTTCGAGACGCGCAAGTACGTGGGCAACGTGTTCCGCGCCATGACGGTGCACAACCTGCGCGGCTTCATCGAGCTCGTCGGCGAGCGGCCCGACATCATGCGCTGGCTTGTGGAGGGCTACCGGAACAACGACACGGCGCTCATCTGCGGCTCCATGCTGCGCGACTGCTTCGAGTACCAGACGCTCACCATGATCTTCCTCCAGGACCTCGAGCCCGAGTTCGAGTTCCTCTTCAAGGTCACCATGGAAAACAGCAACTTCGACATCTCGGCTGACGCGCTGATCAACATCTCGCGGTTGCTGACGGTGCACAAGAAGGCGACGGTGCAGATCCTGGACTCGTCCTTTGACCGCATATTCGGGCTGCTGAACGGCCTGCTGACGTCGGAGAACTACGCCACCCGGCGGCAGGCTCTGCAGTTGCTATCGGAGCTGCTGCTCGACCCCGTGAACTTTACTGTCATGCAGCGGTACGTTGCCTCGCGCAACAACCTCAAGCAGGTGATGCTGCTGCTGCGTGAGCCGAGCGATGCCCTACGGATGGACGCGTTCCACGTGTTCAAGATCTTCGTGGCGAACCCGAACAAGTCGCCCGAGGTGGAGCAGCTCCTGGTCCGCAACTGCGAAAAGTTACTGGCCTTCGTGAGCGACTTTGGCAAGGCCGAGGTCAGCCGCGACTTCCTTCAAGAGAGGTCGCTGCTGGTGTTCGCGCTGGAGCGCATGGCCGAGAAGGAGCGTGCGCAGGAGAAGACGCAGGAGCAGGCCACGCGACCCGCGTCGCTGTCGAACGCGGAGCGGATGCCGATCTCGGGCCCCGTGTCGGAAGTGTGTGCGAAGCAGAAGTAGGCGGCAGTACAAACTAGTATTTAAGACAATAGGGAGTGGCGCGACACCTAGATAAAAGGAATCAATAGCTCAACATGCTCTCATGTAGACGGCGGCGCTTTGAGTGATTTCGATGCTCCTCTTGGATCATGCTCGTAGAAGTCATTCTATGCTACATGTAGCGGGGAACCACTGCTAGCTTCGACCGTCACCAGAAGAATCGCAGAATCGGACGGACGTTTACACGACAATGCTCGCTCGAGTCTTCCCGACGTGCTTTCTGCTGCAAAATGCGCGCATCGAGTCTCTTGGTCTCTCCCGAATTCTCCTCGATCATTGCCGCTCAGTGCTCGCATATTGCAACTCGTATTGCAGCTTGATGCTCGATCACTGCTGCTAGCACCTGGTTTCTTGCCTGCATCTTCTTGACGACGCTTCTTCGAGCGACGCCAGTATTTGTCCTGGGCGCGGTTTCGAAACCTCAAACCTGCGCCAAGTTCACTTCGTCTGGGCAGGGTGACCACTACACGTTTGACCACCGCGGTTGGCGCTGCAGACGTAGACGAAGGAAGCGGGGGCACTCTGTGGACGAATCCACGGACTTCGCCATCGGTGTCGGGGACTTGTCTTCCAAACAGTCGTTCATGTGGCCTGCTGCTGCCTGGCGAGGAGGCATCACGATCGCGACACGACGATGTCCATGTGCGGCGCTGGATAGCGCCACCCAAGAAGATCACCGTTGCATGGCGTTGGGGCGCGGGCCTAGCATCGAAACGCTACGTCCAAAAAGTCGCTTCGACGAACCGTGAGGAGCGAGGAAACGTGGCGCACAACATTGCTGCAACATGGTGTCGCCTGCAGATCGGGAGCGGCCCGATGGCCCGCGCAGGCAATGAGGACAGGCCGCGTCGGCTGTCCATTCCTCCCCAACGCTGCTCGAGCTCTCGCGGATGGTGCTGGCCGGATGCGATGCTTGCTGCTTGTCACAGAGCGAGATGGCTACACCGTATGTGACACCTTCGCGCAACACGCAGCCCATCTCTGTAACTTTTGGAACAGTTTGTCGTCGTGCAGTCGAGAACAGAGGACGAACCAGGCGCCTTCGCTGGTCGATCGTCCTGGTGGCCCCGCGCAGCCTTCAGCTTCACTCTAGCCAGCCAGCAGCTCGCGCGGACGCAGCCACTGCACGTCTACTCCTCCTTCGCCTTGCAGGCCGTCGGCGTGCCAAGCATGATCGACGAGGACTCCATCTCCGTGGTCATCACGGCCTCGAAGGAGGTCGAAGGTGGCGAGACGCTGGACGCGGACGACGGCGGCGTCGTGACCCACGCCGGCAAGGGCCACAAGTACACCATGTACACGGTCTTCGTGCGCAACGTCACTACGGGCGGCAAGTGCGTGGTGCGGAGGCGATACTCGGACTTCTACAAGCTGCGCAAGGAGCTCATGGAGCTCGTGTCCTGGGGCCACTGCAGCTACTGCGAACAGTACCTGCAGCAGATCGCCGCGTACCCGTTCCCGCGCCGAAGGCTACTGCGCTCGAGCCGCGCGGCCGTCGTGAAGGAGCGCATGGACAGCCTGGGGCTGTTCCTGCGCCACATGCTGCTGTGCATCATGGCGCGCAGCTTCGAGGACTGCTCGCAGGCCTGCGAGAACATCGAGAACTGCATTTTGAAGTCGTTTCTGCAGATGGAGCAGACCGAGACGCTGTTCCCGACCATGGCGTCCAAGCAGCGCCCCATCGAGATTTTGCAGGCCATGGAGGAGAAGCGGCAGCAGCAGATCAAAGCCGCGGGGCTGCGCAGCAAGAGCTTGGCGTACACGACGCTGTCGGACGACGGCGCGCAGCCCAAGCAGCCGCGCAACCAGCGCCAGGTCGGCACGGACACGTGCCATCTCTGTCTGCAGAAGTGGACGCACTGCTACTGCAACAGCGACCAGGACAGCGTGTACCCGGTGCACGTTGCCGCATCAAACGACGACTTCGAGAGCCCTGCGAACGACCGACCCAGCGTCTCGATGGCCGACAGCGACGCCAGTCGTTGCAGCCGCTGCGAGAACGACTGGAACCATTGCTACTGCTGCCAGCAAGTGTCTCCCACGGCCTCGTCCGTATGTACAGACCGCTGAGCGACAGCTTCCAGTGGAAGCCTTCCACTCGCTCCCAGGACCATCGCAGCTGAGCACCAAGAACAGATCGCGATTCTTCGATGCCCAATTATTGCCAGGCGCATTCTAGTCGAGTCGAAAATATTGTTATTTTTCTGATTGGTCGAAACACATCCAATAATTGAATCGGCTAATTCAAATATGTCGGACAATCATTATATTGTGAATCACTGTGGTGTATCAACCAGGAGCCATGAGTGGGCGCCGGAACGCCGTGCCGTGGCTGGACTGGGCCGAGTGGCAGGACGTGCACGTGGGCCTCTTCAGCAGCGACCCGTACGCGCAACAGCGCGCGGTCTCACGCGTGGCGGCCTGGCGCAGCCGCGTGCAGCTGCCCGTGGCCATCAACGCCACTGCGCAGCTGGTGGAGCTGCACCTCCACGAGTCAATGGCGCAGCACCACCACCACGCCGTGGGCGTCAGCTCGCGCTCGCACATGGAGCTATCGTTGCAGTACGCCAGCACCGTCGTGCGCTGTGTGAACGGCCTGGTGGACGGCTCGCAGAAGGGCGTGTACGCCACGGCCGTCAGCACGCTGGCGCAGCGCATCGGCATCCCGCTCTGGGTCGTGGACCTGCGCCACGAGTCCACGCACAACCAGCTGCCGTCGCTGCCGGTGCTGCGCTTCGCTGCCCAGCATCTACTGGCGTGGCTGCGTGCCAACTACTGGAGGGCTCAGGAGGACTCCATTCGGGGACAAGTACATCACGTGGCGCACTGGTTATTCGAGCAACTGCCGCACTTGAACAAACAGCCAGAAGATGGAGAGTTGCAGTTGGGTGATTCGACGCAGAGTGATGCCGTGCAGAGGGTCCCTAAGCCCATTCTGGATGCGGACAATGTCCGCAATGTGGTGGTGCCGCTGCTGGCGGTCGGAGAGCAGTACCGGGAGCGTGTGGCACCCACTGGACTGCTGTTCCTCGAAGCGCCGTCGCTGCCGGAAAACCAAAATGCCAAGGACACCGCGGAGATTTTCCAAAAGGAGGCGTTCGTCACGCTACTCTTGCAGCTTCAACCGCTGTGGAGAGGCTTCAGTGCGTCGCTGCTGGCGAGATTGTGCCAAAAGGTGTTCGACGCTATCTGCCCACCGAAGGCTCGTCGAGAGAGCGTGGATGATGACGAGTTACCGGTTCTGGATGAGGCGGAGAAGGCATTCCAGCAGAGTGACGTGGAGCTGACTCTGCAGTGGATGAAGTTTATGGTGAGCAGTGAGTATCGTGAGAGGGTAAAACTGCAGATTGGCCCAATCGAAGATCTGTGCCAATGTGGTGCTGAGATGCTTGCTCTTGCTGAAAAAATCAAAGCTGACGATGCTGCAGAGCATCCTGAACTGCTCGACCGTCTGTTGGCAGTGTTGAAATCGAGCAAAGGTATCCGAAACCATCCAACGCTCGGCATTGAGACGGGGATTGCTGCCAGTTTATCTTCCGAGACAGCTTCAGGCTGGACGCAGCTCCCTGCGTGGGCGGAAAGCTCTCTTGGTCTTCGCCACTGCTATACAAGCTACCACAGCGCCAACCAGTCCCAGGTTTGCGAATATGCGCTTGACGACGACAGTCTCATGCCAGACAGCACGACGTTCGTAGCTCCAGACGACGACGAAGAAGAAAAGGGTAACAGCGCTAGTGCTGATGATGCAGAGAAGGCTATGGATGCCCTGATGGAGGACTTGGATGCAGCTTACGACACCGCACTCCAGCAAAACCTTGATTTGCAAGCCACCATTGCTCGAGACGGACTCCGGCAAGGAAGTAGTACGACTGTGCTACCCAAACAGGAACTTCAGCGTATTCAAGAAGAGATTGAGATCTGGTAGTCAGGTAAGCCACACAATAGACTTCATTGATGTACACAATTGCACCGCAGTTTTGGTTAGGACACACGTTTCTTCTTCCATTACTTTGGAGTATTTGGTCGGGCTGCAGCCTAAACGAGAGCGAGTGGTCTACAAAATAAACTTGGAGAGGTCAGTCTTCTTCATGAGCTTACCCACGCGCTCGAGCACGAACTCCTTCGAGATAGTAACCGTGGAACCCGGGGCCATCTCGGAACTGTCGAAGCTAATGTCCTCCACCACCTTCTCCACCACAGTGTGCAGTCGTCGGGCGCCAATGTTCTCCACGGTCTGATTAATTTCCGCGGCGACACGAGCGATCTCGCGGACGGCGTCGTCCGTGAAGTTCAAGGTGACGCCCTCCGTCTTGATAAGCTCAGTCTGCTGCTTAATCAGGTTCGTCACGGGCTCCGTCAGAATCCGATGCAGGTCTTCTTCAGTGAGGCCCTTCAGCTCGACACGGATAGGGAGCCGACCCTGGAGTTCAGCAAGCAGGTCCGACGGCTTCGACGAGTGGAACGCACCGGAACCCACGAACAGAATGTGGTCCGTGCTGACGTTGCCGTGCTTCGTGGAGATCACGCTGCCTTCAATAAGGGGCAGCAGGTCGCGCTGCACGCCCTCGCTGCTCGGGTCCGACGAGCGACGGAAGTCTCCGCTCGAGCAGATCTTGTCGATCTCATCGATGAACACGATGCCGTTCTCCTCCGTCTCCTGGATAGCCTCCCGCACGACGTCGGTCATGTCGATGGCGTTCTCCATCTCCATCTCCTCGAACACACTGCGGGACTCGGCGATCGTCATGCGCTTCTTCTCGGTCTTCTTCTCGCCGAAAGCGCGGCCGAACACCTCCATGGAGATGCCCTTCCCTTCGCCGCCGACGAACGAGATGGGCTGGCCAGCAGGGTTCTTGGGGGCAGGCACAACCACGTCAATGAGGCGGTCCTCCAGCTCACCGGCACGCAGCAGGCGCTCGAAGGTGGAGCGCGAGCGCTCCGTGACGTTGGCGCCCGTGAGCTCGTCCAGGATGCGGCTCTCCACGAGGTGCTGCACCTGCTTGCGCAGCCGCTCCTTGCGGTGCTTCTTGACCATGTTGATGGCGTTCTCCACCAGGTCGCGGATGATCTGGTCCACGTCGCGGCCGTGGAAGCCCACCTCGGTGAACTTGGTGGCCTCCACCTTGACGAACGGCGCCTCGGACAGCTTGGCCAGGCGGCGCGCAATCTCCGTCTTGCCGCAGCCCGTGGGGCCGATCATCAGGATGTTCTTGGGGCTCACCTCCTGGCGCAGCTCGTCCGAGATCTTCTGGCGGCGCCAGCGGTTGCGCAGCGCGATGGCCACGGCGCGCTTGGCGTCCGCCTGGCCAACGATGTACTTGTTCAGCTGCTCCACGACCTCTCGCGGCTTGAGCTTGCGGCCCATGTCGTCCTCGTCCTGTTCCTCCTCGGGCGCGGCCTCCTCCACGGCCGCCACGGGCACGGACGCGGCGTCCTCCTCGGACGCCTTGGGCGCCGCGGTGGAGAACGCACGCGGCGGCGTCTGCTGGAAGAGCGCACGCGACTGGATCTGCGACTGAAGAGCGGGGGAAGCGGAGGACCGAGAGGCCGCCTGCGTGCGGCGCGCCAGCGCCTTAAACGCCTGTGAGTGCACGGCGCGACGCATGCTCCTGCTGATGCTGCGTGTTCTGCTTGTTGGCGAATGCCGCCCCTCCTTCGCCGCACACGCAGTGTATCGTATCATACAAGCGCCTTCAGCCAATCAGCGCGTGTTAAAGACATTTTCCTCCAATCGCACCCATTACGGATGCATAATGTGTGCCACACTGGTTTCTAATGTGTGCCACATCGGTGTCTAATGTGTGCCACACCATGATCTACCATCACTCACGCCTGTCCAACCCACCGAGTGCGCACTCTCACAAGCGATTCCGCACGCAGAGACGTCACCTTCATCGCCTGCTGCCGCCGCCGCCGATGGCCCCCAAGAAGAACAAGCAGCGCGAGAAGCAGGAGCAGAGCCGTGCGTCCTCCAGTGCGCGTGCGCACCAGTCGCTGCTGGCCAGCGCCGGCTCGGGCGCGGCGTCGCCCGCCTTCATCGGCTTCGCGAGCTTCGCGCAGCCCGCGCCCAACGCCGTGCAGGCTTCGTCCAAGGCAGGCGCAGGCTACGCCAAGCCTGTGGTGCAGAGCATCTATGATGGATCGGACCACGAGATCGCGCTGGCGCTCAAGATGCTGGCCAAGAAGGGCGCCGTGACCAAGAGCAAGGCGCTGCAGACCTTCCTGCTGGACGTGCTGCCGCCACGCACGCCCGCCGAGCTGCGCCCCATGCTGGGCCACTTCACGCAGCTCTACACCTTCGAGATGCGCGACCAGAACGACCGCAAGGTGCGCCAGCTGCTCAACGAGGTGCTGGCCGCGCTGGCCGCCAAGATGCGCCCGCGCGCCTTCGTGCCGCACCTGCAGCGGCTGTTGCCGTACTGGCACTTGGCCATGCACGACGTCAACGCGGACGTGGCGGCGCTGGCCAAGAAGGCCTTCGTGACGCTGTTCCCGGAGCCGGAGATGCAGAAGACGGTGTTGGAGGAGCACGTGCCCGCCATGATGGAGGAGTTCCAGAGCTTCTTCGCGAAGACGCCCGACACATTCGAGGGCATCCCGCTGCAGCCAGACGAGAAGGAGGAGAGGTACGAGCGGTGCATCTCCGCTGCAGTGCTGAGTATCGATGCCGTGGTCAAGTTCTTCAAGGAGAATGAGCTGGCGGACAAGCTGAGGGACGAAGACGCCAGCATTTCTGTGGCTACTGTGGTCTCGTCGGACAAGTTCACGCGTCTGGCGACTGCGTCCTCGAAGCACCCGAACTTTACGCGCGACATTGTACGAAGAGCGGTGTACGTGGCGCTGGTGACGCTGTGCACGAATGCGAAGGAGATTGTCGCTGCGCGTGAAGAAGCCTTTGGCAAGGTGGTTCTTGGCATTCTTGGCGACAAAAGTCCCTCGAACCACGAGGCGATGTGGAACGCTTTGCTCACGTTCCTGCAAACGTTCCCCAACGTTTGGCACTCGAGTGCCAGCTTCCCCAAATTTGTTGTTAGTGCTGTCTACCCGCGTCTGTTTGCGCAGATCAGGCATGGATTCTATGGATCGGGTCGGTCGTCGTTTCCGACACTGCTACCGTTCTTGTCGATGGTGCCATTGGATGTGGCAGTTGACCCTGTCAAGGGCCAATCCCTGTTGTACACGGGGGTGTTGGAGCAGTGCTGGAAGTTTATTGAGTCGAAAGACGCACGTTTCTGCGAGCCACCGGCAATTACGGCGTTTTTCGAGTGTATTACGGGGTACTTCAGTATTTTCTTGAAGGAGGGTGCCAATGCGGCGTGGCTGAGTGAACAGGACGCCGAGCCATTCGAGGCCAACTACGTAAATCAGTTTGAGAAGGCGCTTTTGACCTCGCTCACAACGACACTCAGCTCGCCAGAGTTTCCAGAGGGAGAAGTTGCGTTGTTTGCGAGCAACATGCTGAACATGAGCAGTCGGTTGCGAAGCTTTTCGTCTGATTCAGCTGTGGTTAATATTCTGAAGAATGAATTCGCGGAGAAGCTTCATACTTGGACACGTGAAGCCATCAGTTCCATGATCACGAAAATGTCGTTCGTTCCTTCACGGATTATCACATTAATCGGGGCTGGTATTGCCGACGCTAAGGATAAAAATGAAGACCATGAGGCTGCGCAGTGGCTATCGACAGGCAAGGAATTGTACGGACAGTCACTGGAACAGATCGATGCCCTGGTGGTGGAGCCTACATTTTCTCCATCCAAAAACGCTTCACTTACCCAATTGCTGGAGAGTATCAATGGTGTTTGCAAAGTTGTTGAATTGGACCTGCTGCTTCTTAGTGGATCCAACATCCCAGTGGAGGTGCATTTCGACACTCACTACCGTCCCGTGTTACATGCACTCGCTGAGTGGAAGAGATCATCAAACAGTAAGGATGTGGCGAAAACGATGCGTGTCGCTTTGGAACTTACTCGGCCATTTTTCTTGGCTGCGCAGGAGAAGAAACAGTTCTTGCTGCAGCTTTTCCAGGATTGCAGTGTTCAATACGGCGACATGGCAGAGGCGAGCGACATCATCCAGTATGGACTGCAATTTCCTGTTACTGAGCTGGGTAAAAAGCGATGGCTGTCATGTGGCAGTTGGCAAACGCGCTATGAGAGCGGCGTGCCGGTTAGCGATCAATCTGAACCCGTGCTGGGAGCTCTACAAGCAATTTGGCAAGGCAAGTTGCTGGACGAGTTTTTGATGATAAGCTTAAAGGGTCGTCTGGATGATTTGGATGCAAGCGCCTTTGCCACTTTGCTCAAAGCGTGCCTTGGTGGGCTTTCGAACTCTCCCGTTGTTAGCTCTGATGCAGTAGTGATATTATGCCATTTTGTGATTCAAAATGGTGTCGACAGCAGCGACGGAGTAGTTGTCCAGATTTTGACACACCTGTGCGAATTGTTCTTCAAACTCAATGGGGACCTTCCAGCTGAACTTGAATCTGTTGAGGGTCAACTCTACAAGCAACTCTTCCATCTTTCAGCACGAGGAAGCTATAGGGCTGAAGCTAGTGCGCTGTGGGCACGGACTGTGCGCCATTCTCTGAAAAAGTGGACTGCTTCTCGTACGGAGGCGTTTGTGAATGAGCTGGCTGAACACGTCAACAATTTCCTCCTTGCCGATTTGCCAGCAGGCACTGTGGCATTCAATACCAAACAGTTCGCAGCGTATGTCAAGAGCTACGTGCAGCTAGGAGCTGATCAGACATTCTATTCTGTGCCGCAGTTGGTGGAGAAGTTGGATGCTATCAATTTGCGATGCCGCAGCGTCAATGACGATGACATGCAGAAGCGATTTTACGGTCGCGTGCTCTCGGGTTTGGGTGAAGTATGTGAAGACGAACAAGTCGTCGGTGTTCTTGAAGAATATTTTGTCTCTCTGGAGCCAAAAAACGATCAGAGGGCTGTGGATTTAGTAGCCCAGCTCGTTGACCTAGATGTCACGCATGCATTGACATGGGTAGTGTTCCACTCGGACGACCACATTCAGAGAGGTGTTGACCTGGTGGAGATCACGGAAAGCTATTTGACCCTGGAGCACCTCTATGAAGCACTAAAGCGTTCATCAGCAATTATTGACAAGGTCTTCGCAGATGCACTTGCTACATGCCAGGGTAAACAAAAGCGCGAAAACGCGGCATACCGCGATATGGTCTTTTTGAACAAAAACCAGGGTGCGACTACCAAGAACCAAGAACCGAGCGTACTTACGCAAACACAGCACGATAAACTGGATAACCTTGTTGCAGCAGTGCTTGCACATTTCAGCTCTGTTGCTGCGCGAACAGCCTTCGTGAAGGAGCTGGTGGGTCAGAAGGCTGACTGGAAGGCTGAAGCTGCCCAAACTGTTGCTGTCTCGTTGTTTAGTGCCACGTTCTCGGAGCTCGAAGCTAGTGACAGTGTGGTTTCTGTGCTCAAGGATTTCTTCGCTTTATGCGCTCGCGATGTCTTTGCTGAACCCATTGTTGGATTCTTCGCGTATCAGCAACTGGTGACGCGAGCTGCAAAGGAAGAAGATAAGCTATTAAGCGGTTCCGATGTCGTACCAGATGTCATCAGCCTCTCGACACAAGAATCAGTGATGTCTCGAATCCAGGAGGTGCTGACGCCTAGTTCTTCAACGGTTGTGGAAGTTGCTGAGTGGATTGCTGTGACGGAGTACGTCAGCGCTCTCTCGAGATATGTTCAAAATGCATCTTCGAGTTTCCGTGCTGCATGGGAGAATCTGTCACGTGTGGTTATTACACATGCGATAGCGGGCAAGTCCGAGACAGCCAAAATCGCGGCATTGAAGATCCACAAGCGCAACCCAGCACTCGGTGATCGGAGGATTATCAAGGGTGACGAGGAGCAAATTGTACTCAGTTACTCCAACGAGCTGGTGGCCGCACGACTGGCTTTGATGGATCTTGTGAGTGCGTTGTACGAGTCGAACCCTGATGCACTCCATGAACTTGCTGCACACTATCGAGAAGCTCTTCTGTCTACCGTGTTGTGTGCACTTTCAGAGAGTGCGGAACTGAAGGCAAGTATCGTAACCACGTATGTTGCATTAGTGTCTCCTTCGCAGTGCTTCCAGCTTGCTGAATTGTGGTTTAACGTCGAAAAGGTGCTCGCGAGTGCTCTCCCGGCATTGCGCTCAACCCTGACAAGTATTCACGATGTGGATCATGTCAATCGGCTTGTGTTGGAGTCTTTCGGTGGTATCGAGACTCTAGCGTCGCTTTTCAATGGGAAGCGCTACCCGTTGCAGCCGGTGCTGCGTGTATTGCTGTACATTCTGGCGTCCTACAGCGGTGCTCTTCGCTTGCGCAACTACGATGCCAGTGCGATTGACGTGAATGCTGAAGATGAGGCCGCGACCGAATCAGCACTAGCAAGAGTGCTTATTCCCAAGGCATTGCGCTCAGCGTTGCGTTCAGTGTTTGCTGACAAAAACGGCGAGAGTAGTGCAACAAATATCCGCATGCGTAGCCGAAAGCAAAAGTTGCAAGAGCGGGAAGACATCACGGGGAAATTGCTACTCTGGGATCTCTTCCTTCAGTTGTTCCCTACGAGCGGGAGTGGGGGCGAGAGCAGCAGTGAAAGTGAGGGCGCATCGTCCACTCTCATTGCGTCGTCGCTGAGCTCGTACGTCGCGCGCCATGGGATGCTAACGAATTTCCTGAACTTTAGTTCGGCGTTGTTGTCACAAGAACCGCAGTCTGCGTCGAAGGCTGCCGTCTTGGATTTGCAAGATACTGCGCTGTTTGATGTGGCAGACTTGGACAAGAAGGAGGAGGATGAGACGTGGAGCCTCCACAAGACACGCGTTTTCCAGCTTGGCACCCGTGTTTTCTTCCGCACGGTGGTGAGACTGCCAGCAATGGTGCGTTCCTGGTGGAATGACGACTGCTCACGCGCCACGCGTAGCTGGGCTGCCAAATACTTCGAGGACCACATTACCCCGTCGGTGCTAGCCGCTGAGCTGGAGCTTATTCAGAAGGCGAGCGAAGGCTCCTCGGCTGTCGGTGAATCCTGGGATGATGAAGAGATGACTGTGAAGGGCAGTCGGGTGTCCCGTGAGATCACGACCACGTACATGAAGGACGAGTGTGCATTGGAAATGGTGGTGCGCGTGCCGTCGTCCTATCCGCTGCGCTGTGTGGAGGTCGAGTGTACGAAGCGCATCGGCATTTCTGAGGATCGCTGGCGGCGCTGGGTGCTGCAGATTATCCGCGTGACGTCGTCTCGCGACGGCTCGCTGCTGGATGCCGTGCTGCTGTGGAAGCACAACGTGGACAAGGAGTTCGAGGGCGTGGAGCCGTGTCCGATCTGTTACTCTATCCTGAACCCGAAGAATATGGGCCTGCCCTCGCTGCCGTGCAAGACGTGCAGCAACAAGTACCACAACTCGTGTCTATACAAGTGGTTCAACCAGTCGGGCAAGAACAAGTGCCCGATCTGCCAGCAGCCCTTTTGCTGAGGAGCAGCGGCGACCAGCGATTCAATATCCAAAGGGTAGTAAGCTCGTGTTTTTCCAATAACTTAGTGCTAAACAGGAGTCAAGATATAGAGTGAGACCACCGCGCAGCATGTGTAAGTGAGAGAGAGCCCTGTGCGCGCGATTGCTCACGTGTGTACATCCAAGGTATCAGTTTCTAACAGATGACACAGCCGCAGCCCGCCGACTCCACCGTCTTGGCCGCAGCTTGGCCCCCTGCAGCTTCTACAGCAATAACAACAACAGCATCATCAACAACAACAACGGTCAGCTGCTGCCTCCCCATTGCACCACAGCGTCAACGTACCCCGCACCGCCGTCTGCGACTTGCGGTAGACCGAGACGTTCACGGGCGTCGGGTGCGTGTCGAAGGCCGGCACCGCCGACTCGAGCGTGTGCGAGTCCTGGAGGATGCCGCGCCCCATGCAGATCAGCCGCACGGCCTTGGCGTCGTCCGCAGGCGGCACGTCTGGCGCATTAGCGAGAGAGAGAGAGAGAGAGTGAAGCGTTAGGTGAGACTGGTGACGTTGAATCGGATCAACGTGAGACGCACTCTGCGGCCAGCTGCGCATGAGCTGCTCCTTGACCTGCGCCACGGTCACCTCCCGAGGGAAGCCCATCTCCACGCGCACGCCGTCCTGGTTGGCGAACAGGAACTTGAGCCGCAGCTCGGCCGCCGTGCTACCGGCCTTGCTGCCCATGGTCACGCGGAAGCGGAAATGATAATAACTTGTTGCGACGCTTCTTCACGTTCCAAAACCGGTGCCTCGCAGCGATTGGGCGAAAAGCGTCACGGCGACATGTGATGAGCTCCCTCGCTCGAGTGACTCAGTGTCGCAGGCCTGTGACAGCGAGGGCCCACCACTGGCAGCATGATAATACTCATGCATGCAAGTACATGCATGTACTGTGCTTCCCCCTCTTCTTCCTCCTCCTGGAGCCCACTTGATTCTCTGCAGCGCCAAAATGCGAGCCGTTGGGGGCGTTGTCCGCCTAAAAATACACCACGGGGGACAGGCCCCCAGCGATTCTGGGTCAACCCATTTCCCTCCCAAACTTGATGCCCGTGTTTCCGTCGAAAGTCTCATTTGGCAAAAGTGCGCCGTCCAGCAGACCATCACTCTCGACATGGCCTCCTGCGCGTCCTCCTCTTCCTCGTCGCCGCGCCGAAGGCCCAAGCGCCCCGCAGCCGACGACCATCACTCCTCCTCCTCTTCCTCCTCCTCACCGCCGTCGTCGCAGTGGATCCGCTCCATCCAGAACCAGAGCTTCCAGCCCAAGCCCACGGCCTACTCGCCGCACGCGCGGCAGGACGAGGACCCGCTCATGCAGCAGCAGCGCCAGTGCAGGGACAAGCTGCGCGCGCTGCGGCAGGTGCGCGAGCGCATGCAGTTCCACCCGCTGCGGCCGCTGGACGCGCGGCGGGGCGACGCCTCGTTCTCCATGAAGATCTCCACCAGCCTCATCCTCTCGGGCGAGGACGAGTCGCCGGACTGGCAGGAAGAAGCGCAGAGTGATGGTCAGACGACGCACAGCTCGCGGCAGAGCGTGGGCGTCGAGGCGCTCGGGGGCCTCGAGATGCTGCTGTTCGCCTTCTTCTCGCGCCACGAGCTGCTGCGCGTCAGCGGCGTGTGCAGGGCCTGGAGGGCGCTGGCCAGGCACGATCTGTTCTGGGAGCCGATGCTCGTCACGCCGCACGAGCGGTACCCGCTGCGTGCGTTGCTGGGGCTCGAGAGAGACCCGACGCGTGGACGGGATGACGTCCCGGCCATCCTAGTGTTCATGGTGTATCAGAGACTGAAGATGGCCCAGCCGGCGTACACGGCCGAGTGCAGTGACAATAATGGGAGGACGAATAGTGCGACGACGACCGCAGCAGGTGCAGCGGCGACGAGGTATAACAGCAGGTTTCTGGAGCTGTTCCAGACGCTTCACAGGCAGACTCAGGTCGGCGCGCTGCCGACGGCACAGCGAGTACCTCGATGCGGAGGGGACGAGGCGGTGTCCAGTGTGCATTTCGTGTGTGTGAAGAGTAAACCGCCGCCGGCGGCGCTGAGAACACAGGAGGACCAGGTCATGACGCGGATGGCGGCGAACTTGAACCTACAGGCACAGGGAGAGAACCACGGTGCAGCTGTGGCTGGCATGCCGAATGGAGCTGTACATGTCCCGGCGCCTGAGGAGCAGCAGAATGCGGTGGTGAATATCCAGAATGGTGCAGGTGCTGCAGATGACGAGGATGTCTACAGCGTAGCGGACGGAAGGGATCGAATGACGTTGAGTGCGTGGCTGTCCACGAAGCGACGTGTGAGCGAACGCACGTTGCGCTCCTTCTTGCGCCAAATGCTGCTGGCAGTGGATGCTTTAGAGCGGTCGAATTGCGAGCACGTGGATATTTCGCTGGTTAATATTGTGGTGCACTGTACACCACGGAAGCACAAGACCGAATCGTCCCAAGCCGCCTCACTTCCTGCAGGTTCACAAGTAGAACAAGAAAATGACGATGAGGATGAAGCCGATCATGACAACGTGGACATGATAGACACGCATGAGGTGGAGGCAAGGGGTCTGCAGAATGATTGCTCGCACGCTCGACGACGCACCCCTTTCTTTCAGCTATTTCTCAGCCGCAGGAATTGTCAGCACACGGGTAGCGCTCAACGGCGTGCTCTAGATCCTGTGCTTGCGGTGGATGCCGAGGCTAATCACCCTGCAGATATGCTCAATGGGGATGGTCTGCGTGAGATTGCCCAACAACAACAGCGAATAGAGGGGGCGGCTCCAGTTGAGGCAGGTGTTGGCGTTGGTGTCGGGGGCAATGGTGGTCAGGGTGGTGGGGTGGCTGCGATGTTCCGCAATCGAGTAGCACTTCCCCATCCCACCATGGTAAGTTCGGTGATTCAAACCGCAATGACTCTGTGGGGACGTGGCCGTTTTGCGGATGCATCTGCACCCACGGTATTGGCTCTGCTACTGCGTTTCCCCGCCAGCTTTTCGAGCGGGCTGCGCAGTTTCCTAGAGTTTGCATTGTACCTCATCATCACACACTCTGCCGTCGCGTCCAAACTGCTTCGACACGACTACCTTCAATGCTCCAGATCTCAGCTTCATCGCCAGCCGTCGCGTCACTGGTCAACCACGCCCATCAACGACGTTAATGAGTATAAAAGCAAGCTCGTGGCGTACTACGGCAGTTCGCCCTCCCGTGTGGACGGGATTTTGGCGGACGACTCAAGATACTTTGTGAGCGCTGTCGTAATTGACGAGCTGATGCCCAGGACAACCTTGGGCAGTCAATACTTCACCAAGGCCCTGCAGGAATCGAATCTTCCAGCTGAACGTTTTGTGAGCGTCGTTGCCCCGTCCACTGCATCTTCCTCTTGGGTGCGCAAGCTAGCTCTCACCCAGACTTGTACGCTACAGCGTTTGGACTTGTCTCGAGCTCGAGTACCGATGTCGGTACTATTGCAAGAGCTAACCACGCTACCCCGATTGACGCATCTCCGTCTCCCCCGGCAGATTTTGCGAGACGAGAATCTGGAGCACCTCGTGGCAGCGTTGGCGTACGCCGATTTGCTGCCGCGCCTACGGTGCCTCGATGAGAACGTGCGTCAGGCCATGGATCGCATGGAGAAATCCTACCTCATGCAACTCGACATGGTGACGTTCCTTTTACAAAAACCTGGCGCGTCTAACCAGGCCCGCGCTGGAGACTAAACAGCCCGTGAACGACGACTTAGCGCAAACTATATGTGCCGTAGCAAACCAGAAGTTAACGTAGACCACAAGTGGCTTTGTGTGCATTATTAACGTGAACTCGACCCTCTCTGGTAGGTAATGCCCCATTACTTCTTCCGCGACGAACGCTTCGTGAAGAGGTCGACCATGGGGATCTCCTCCAACTCGCGACGTGAACACAGATACTCGCCCAGCACGATCGTCACACTCGCCGCCACAAGGTGCACGAGCCACCAGTCCCACATCTTTGGGAACTCCTGCAAACCACAAACCCACGTCAGCCGTGAATTCCGTCCTCCCCACTTCAAGTCTAGAAGATCGCTCCACTTGCCCACGCACCGAATAGAAACATTGCACCAGGAAGTCGATGAAGTAGAGCGTCACGCCGAAGTCGAGGCACTTCTTGGCGCGCTCCACGAAGAGCGCGAGACACACCGCGCTGCCCAACACAATACAATCCAGAGTGAGTTGAGCCAAGAGATCATTCCCAAACCCACGGAGCCGCGCCAACCTGACGAGGCTCGCGGTCACAACGGCGAGGCAGTTCTTGAGGCCCTGCACCGTCACGATCGTCTGCGTGTGGTAGGCGAAGAACTGGTCCAGCGTCACGTGGGCGCCGTGGCAGATGCCAAGCATGAGCCCCTGTGCCACGTAGTGCGAGCACTGAATATTGGGCATTCCGCCACGTTAGACGGAGAAAAGGGTACGGTTGGGTAGAGGAGAGAGCAACGCAGTCGACGCAACGCACCTGCATGCACAGCATCTGCAGCAGGATGAGTTTGGGCGCCCACCGCGCGGCGCCGTAGAACTTGGGCATCGCCTTCTTCCACGCCGAACCTGCTTTTCGGTACCTTTTTCTAATTGGATACATACACCTATTTTGGCGAACATGCTTATTTGGGCTCGCAGTTTTGGGTACCGGTTATTGTGACCCAAAACGGCACTCACCCTTCACGTCAACGTCAACATGACCATTGCGCAGAATCGCAATATGACCCCCGAGGAGACCAAGGAGCTCCTGCGGCTGCGCTCCGAGCGCCAGCGACGCCACGACAAGGAGGAGGAGGAGATCTCCGACGGAGAGAGTTACGGCGGCATTGGCGGCTTCAAACGCCGCACGTGGGTGCTCTTCAGCGTCATGGGCGGACTCATCTACGGCTACAACGTCAGGTGTGACAGACAGTCAATAGCTCTGGATCAACACTTAATTAAGTATTATACTTTGCCGTACTAATGTGCAGCCCACGCTGCTTGTGCTCAGCCTGGCAGCCACGCTGCAATACATGAGGGACGACCTGCAGCTCTCGTCGACGCAGGAGGAGGCTTTGAGCGCCACGGCCACGCTCAGCGACGCCTGCTCGATGCTGGTGGGCGGCTGCCTGGCCGACCGCTTCGGCCGCAAGGCGACGGCCATGTTCGCCTGCTCGTGCTCCATTGTGGGCGCGCTGTTCGCGGGCGCGGCCAGCACGAGCTTCTCGTGGCTCGTGCTGTGGAGACTATGCTCCGGAGTGGGTAACGGGCTGTCCATCCTGCTCATCCCAATGTACATCAGCGAGTGTGTGGATGCAACGAGTCGCGGGGTGTTCCTGACGCTCTTCCAGCTTGGGTAGGGACGGTTTTAGGGGTGTTGAAGAGGTTTCGGAGCAGAGTTGCTAAGTGTGGATGTGATGCTGCTGGTGTATAGTGTGAACTCGGGCGTGGCGGTGCCGTATCTCTTCATGATCGCGGTGAGTGAGAACTGGAGAGCGTGTCTGGCCTTCGGGAGTTTGCCGGGACTCTATGTGCTCTACAACTTCCATTTCCACTTCCCGGAGAGCATCAAGTGGCTCCGCTGGAAGGAGAACCCGACGACGGATCTGGAGGACGGAGCGACAGACCTCTCGGATGAAGAGAGCGTCGACAGTTCCGGTGCTAATAGTGTCACCATCAAGCGATCAAGAAACGGGAACTACCGACGCCCGTACGAGCAGGATTCTGCTGTAGCTTCCCCGTCGCCGTCGAATTCTTCGACGACTCCGACAGTTCCCAACCCACACCTTGAACTCGTGATCGGAATCTTGCTTGCTTATGTGAATAACTGTGTCGACGCATCTCTCTTCTACGGGCCGGAGATCATCGCCAAGACCAGTTCTTCCTACTCTCGTAGAGATGCGAACATTTTTGGGCTGCTCTGTTCACTCGTGGCCGTGGTGTCGGTGCTTTTTGCTGGACGTTACGTCATTGCGAGGTTCTCCCGGCGGCAAGTGTACTTGATCTGTCTTGCCGTCGTCTGCGCCTGTTTCGTCGTGAGCGGTGGAATTTTGCGCGCTACTCCACCGACGATTTTGCACACAACCCGGCGGCGTCGACGAGCATCATGATTACCTTTGCCGTGCTCAACGTGTTCGCCGCCGTTGGTCCCAGTATTCTCTTCGTTGTTATCCTCAGCGAATTGTTCCAAGACAACAGCTATCGAGCGCGATACATGAGCTACTGCACATTCACGATGTCGCTCATCTCGCTGCTCGTGAACGGTTCCATGCTTACGTTGTTCGAAACCTTTGGTACCGCGGCCACTTTCCTCGCTTATGGGGCCACGTACGTCGTGTGCCTGGTCTTCTTCTGGACATGTCTCCCTGAAACAAAACAACGCCAACTAGTTTAAGCCAACTGGACAAATGCAGGTGTACAGCTTTTACGACTGAACGAGTAGAGCACAATATACACAGCAAACGAAAGTCAGTAAATATTGTTTGATGAGCGAGGACGCACAACATGGAACGTCCTTATCTGTCATGAGTTTGGATTCTTCTACTGAGACCGAACGGTAGCCTGTTGCCGCTTGCGGTTGGGTACTCGAATACCTGAGTTGCCAATAACACCATTCGTGGTTGCACCGTCCAGTGGGCCGTACTGGATAGCGTACTGCTCCGTACTATGTTGAAGGCGCATATTCTCCGTCATGAGCCCAGTCAAGTGATCGTTTAGCACCATGATCTTGTCCTCCTTTTCCTGCAGCGCGATAAGCAAGTCTTTAGAGCGACGGGATCCAGTCGCACCGGCTGAAACACTGCTGCTCTTGAGTCGAGATGCCTCCCGTTTACGAAGAGCCTGGAGCTGCACATCCTTCTCCAAAACCTGGCTCGTCAGGTTCTCAACCTCCTTTACAAGCGCCTTCATGTCGGCCTTTGAAAAGCGGCTTTCCTTGAGCTTTGAGTTTGCCTCCTTCAGCTCACGAACGCGGTGCTTAAGTTTCGCGCACTTCTCTTCCCAGTCACGAACCGCCACGGAACTGGCCTCGCCGTTCGTATCAAATGTGGGGTTCTCACGCAGCTCCTGATTCTCCTGTTTCAGTTTCGAGACTTCTTCACTCATGGTTTCTAACTTCTGGCGGATCGACCTCTCCCGTTCTCGCTGCTGTTGTTCCTCATGCTTCTTCACCTCATCGTCACGAAGGTCGAACGAATGCTCCAACTCGTCCAATCGCGTCTTCAAGTCATTGATCTGCTTTTCTTTGCGATGAATAAGGGCGTCCTGGCGAGTCTCACGATCCTGGTAACTCCGGAGAAGGGATGAGACTTCCATAATACCGCGGTGAAAGGCACTGTCGTCGATGTAGCTACCATCCCCACTCAAACTCTGAGCACCAAACTCAATGTTTAGCTTCCTCATCTCGCGACGGAACTGGGTAAGCATAGCCGACTTGGCGTCTTCGAGTTGAGCAATTTGTGATGTAAGCTCGTGCTCTCGCTGCACTGACTGCGCGTAGACTTCCTCCAGTTCTTTCAATGCTGTTTCCCGAGCAGCAGCAGCAGCAGCAGCAGCAGCGTCAGTTTCAGCAGATTGCTTAGACGAGAGTTTTGTCTGGGCAACTCGCTTGAGCTGGTCTCGGAATTTTGCGTTCTGTTCCTGAAGGGAAACAACTTCGTCCTCCTTCTCGCTGATTCTCCCCTCTAGGTGGCGCTTCAGTTCCTGTTCAGCATTTCGAGCATGTCGAAGGTCTTCCTCTTTCGCAGCCAACTCGGCTACATGCTGACGCGATTCTTCTTCCCGTGCGGCTAGCTCGTCCTGCATTTCCTCCAGCTTCAGTGTAAGCTGCTCAGATATGTGGAGGTGGCCCCTTGCATTATCCATCTCAGTCGTATTATCACGAATCTCGTCGTGCAGCTGTTCAATCTTCTCATGCAGCTGCTCAATATCTTGGTGCAGGTGGTTCACTTCTTCCACTTTCACACTCATTTTCTCGACAGTAGCGGCATTTTCAGCGGCAAGTCTATCGTAGCGCGCTTGCAACGCTCGGTACTCTCGTTCCTTTTGTAGCTTTTCGTGCATGGCATTCTGCTCCTTTCCTGCCACAGACTGCTCGCTAACTTGGAGTTTGTGCTGGAGTCGCTTTACTGACGCTTCTAACTCCTCCACCCGCGTTTGGTGCTCCTTCTTGTCTGCTGCAGACTGTTCGCTGGATTCGAGTTTGCGCTGTAGTTCCTTCACTAACGATTCCAGCTCCTCCACCCGCACTTCTTGCTCCTTCCTTTCTGTCGCAGACCTTGCACTGGCTTTAAGCTTGAACTGTAGTTCCTTCACTGACGTTTCCAATTCTCTGACTCGGGTTTGGTCCTTGGATGCATGCTCTTGTTTCTCAGTATTAGAGCGATCCATCAGATGGCGCGTCATTTCCTTTTCTTGATCAAGCTTGGACTGCAGCTCTGAGATGTCATCTTCTAAGTCGGCCATCTTGATTTCTTTTTCTTTCAACTGGGACATAATGTCAGCCTTGAACTGTTCATGGGTTGCTTCTGATTCTTTACGTTCATCTTCCAGGCGCTTGACGTCAACAGCAGCAGCGCCTTGCCTCCATTTTTCTTCCTCGTGCGCCGAAATGGTTTGTTGCATTTCTTCTAGCGCACGCTCCTGCTCCTCACGTTCGCGCTGTAAATGCACAAGCTCCGAGTCTAGCTTCTCGAACTCGGCAGCATTATCCTCAAGTTGTCGTTGAAGCCTGGAAATTTCCTCCTCCAACACGCGTCTTTCATCCGTCAAATGGTGCTGTTCCGCGTCCAACTGGGAGTCTAGTTCTGCTTGTAGCTGACTAGCTTTGTCACTTTCTTCGTGTACGCGCTGATCCATCTCGCGTATTATCTGCTCCAAGCTTAGAGAAATATCCTCTACAGGCTGGCCCGCGCGTAGGAATGAGGAGCCGTGACGACGCATAACTTGTTCCAGCATGCGTTTCTCGTTGTGGAGAGACTCGATCTCGACAGTCAGCTGCTCGTGTTTCATCTGCAAGCTCTCATGCTCATACTGCTGCGCCCGGAGTTTCTCTTCCAATGACCGAATCGTGTCTTGCAAACTCCGCAGCTGCTGGTGGCCTTCACTCATCTGCGTGTCACGCTGAAGAAGCTGCGCCGTTAATTTCTGAAGCTGCGTCCGGCCGTCCTCCGTGGCCATAGCAACCGATTGCTTCTGTGATTCAATCTGCTCGGTCGCCTGTCGCATCACTTCCTGCAATCTAAGTTCAAGCTCGCGCTTGTCGTTTTCCAGCTGCTGCACAGATGCCTTCCAATGCTCAATCTCTGTGCGGACAGACGTGAGTTGAAACTCCAACGTCGCCTTCTCTGAGGACATTGCCAGCATACTGCGGTTCATTTCTTCCTTTTCTTCGCACAACGAGCGGACCGTGTTTTCGTGAACCGTATTCTCCTCGAGATATCGAGTGTGTATTTGCTGAGCTTCATTCAATCTAGCATCAGCCTCAACGCGGATAGTCTCGATTTGCCCTTGCAGCTCCCGATTTTGCTCTTCCAAGCGTACACGCTCTCTCTGTAGGAGCTCCACTTCTTTCGTACGCTCGTTATCAGGAGACAGGAACTGCTCGATATGTGAGTTCAACTCGGCGTTCTCCTTATTTTTCGCTTCAATCTCTTGTATGCGATGTTCGATTTCCCGCTTCAAAGAGTCATTTTCACGCACACCTTCGTGTAATTGGTGCTGAAGCGTCTCGCACTCCGTGCGCCACTTAGTCAGCTCCTCTCGTCCCGCCGAAGATTGTCCTTCATATTCATGCAGCTTATTCACGGCGTCATCAAGATCTGCCCGCAGCTGCTCATTCTCTCGATTCAATTCGTTGAACTGCTCTTCGACTTGAGCAACGAAATCGTTGTACTGGGTCTCGAATTCAGTAGACTGTGACTTAATCACTTCATCCTTTGCAGCGAGGTCCTTGGATAATGCTTCGGTCTGATGCTTTGCACGTGTTACTTCCTGCGTAAGTTGCTGCAGCTTTTGAGAGTCTGCGATACGTGATTGCTGCTGCTGCTCGACTTCTTGGGAACTAGCCATTAGTCGACCAATCTCTGTGCTCTTGCGTCGGTTGATGTCTTTCAGACTCTCTACTTTCGCTCGCAGTTCGATATTCTCCTGGTTGATCTTGCCAAACTGAAGCTGCAGCTCTTCTTCCACCCGGGACTTTTCATCCAACAACTGTTGTTCGCGTTGCTTCATTGCAGCCATTGCTTGTGCCTCAATTTGTGCGCGCACCTCTCCAGCTTCCTTCTTGAACTTCTGGAACCGTGTTGACTCCTGTTGGAGGGTTTGAGTGAGCTTTTGCCGCTCCGCCTCAACTTCACTGCGGTACTTGTGTTGGTCAGCAAGCTGCATCTCGTGCTCTTGCGCCATCCTATCCACGTGCTCCTGTAACTTGCGCTTCTCGGCCATCAAGCGTTCAAGATTTCCGTCGCGCTGTCCCATTTCTTGCCTGCCATGATGAAGCGCACCTTCCAGCTCGCCGACCTGGTGCTCCTTTTCTTTATATCTCGCCTGCCACGCTACCACATCGTGCTCCAGTTCTGCCGCTTTCCCGGCAACCGCCTCGTAATGCTCACGCAGCTCGTCAATTTGCTGTTCCAGAGCACGCATCTCGCCGGACTGACGCGCTCCTTGCTGCTTCATCGTCGTGTTCTCCTGCATGACCACTGAGCTGTCGTGCTCCATCTTCTGCAGCTGCGACTTCAGCGTGTCGTTGCTATTCTGCAACGCAGCAAGGGCGGCGTCACGCTCCTTCAGCTTCGTCTCCACGTCAACACCCGCCTGCCGCAGCATGGCCACCTCAGCCCGCAGCTGCTGGATCTGGTACGTGCCTTGCTTCTTCAGCGCCTCGACCTCCTGCGCAGCGAGGTGGTACTTCTCCTCCCACTTCTGCTTCTCCACCTTGTCCGACGCAATCTGCAGCTCCTGCTTCTGAATAGTCTACAAACAAAAAAAAACCAAAGAAAAAAAAAAAATATCAACAACACTGTAAAACTCTCCACCTCTCTCCACTCTCTTCTCTCACCTCTCCAAGCTCCCGTATGAGCTCCAAGTTCTGCTGTGCCTCCTCAATAGCCAAGTCCAGCTCTTTGCCCTGCAATTGCACCGTCCAACAACCCTCAGCTTCCTCTCCTTCTCCCCTCACAACCCCCCAAACTCCAGGCCGCACCTTCCACCGGTCGATGTGCCTCTTCTGGGACTCAATGACCGCCCCCAGCTCCGCGAACCTCTGGATAATGACGGGCATGAGCTCGTACTCCTGCTGGTGGCCCTCCTGTTCCTCCACAGCCACAAGAAAGACGAGAAAATTGGCTCTAAGTCCTCTCTCGAGCGCTAACTCCCCTCTCCGAAGGCCTAAAACCTACCAGAAAGTGCAGAAAGTCCGCGAACGAGCGCACCGCCGCCTTCACCTTGCTGGGCGAGTAGCGGGCGGGCGATTCCTCCAGGCCCGCGGGCGGCTGGCGCCCGCGGGAGCTCGAGAGCCGCCGCCGACTGGGCTCGGGCGTGACGCTGAACTCGAAGCTGCCGCTGCTTTGGCGCTGCTGGCGCCGCCGCGGCGTGGAGAAGCCCGCAGGCATGGGCGGCACCGTGTCGCCCGTCTCCTGGTCGTCCTCGCCCTCGCGCTTGAACTCGCCGCCCATGGACACGTCGGCGCGCATCATGGCGACGGCGGCTACGGTACGGTAGCTCAATTGCTCTGCTGTGTGTACAGTACCGTACCTACTCCCGCCCTCGATTCAAACGCGCGAATGGGGGAAAGTGATAACTGGGATGATCGGATTATGGAGGTTGTGTGGACCACGTGTTGGAAATGTATAGATAAAAATGGATTTCGTCGTGCAAAGTGCACGCAGTCTATTTTAGAAAATATTTTGATACTTCAAATCTAGTGAACAGTCGCACAACAGCATCATGGAGGCCCTGGACGCTCGAGTTGATGAAGTACTCGGCAACACCACCGCAGCGTCCACCAAATACGTGTATTGTCGTGCATTGATACAGCTTATGGGGTGGTTATATGCCAACACAGATCGTGATCACCGTGAAGTCCTGTTTACAAGGCAATTTCTCGCACTGGAGTCCGTCAATGATGACAGCATATCTCAATGGTTCACACGTGAACCTTTGGAGAGCCCCATGGACCTGCAGGTGCTAACGACTAAGGATTGCATGCGCTATTTAACCTCGATGGAGCAGCGCGGTATAGGAGGGAAGTCCACGTTTGGTAATGTTCGTTCGGCTTTAGTGTATCTGTACGCTACGACTGAGCACTCACGTCCTCATGATTTTGACCGCCAAATGAAACGATTTTTCAAGGGACTTCATCACACTGTTGCCCGCACATCACAGCGAAACAACGAGCGACTTACTGAGGGTAAGGAGCCGTTCTCATTTTCGATGTACAAAGAGATTGCCAAAGCTATGCTGCGCTCAAGCAAGAAGAAAGATGTTTTTGGTCACTCCTTTTTACTTATTTGTTGGAATTTAATGTGCCGCGCTAAGAATGCAGCAACCATTCGACATGCACATGTTTCGTGGCAAGAAGATGCCGTTATCATAAAATTTGCACACGTGAAGAACGACCAAGACGGTAGTCGTCCTCGGGATCCTCGCCATATTTACGCCAATCCGACGATGCCAGAGATTTGTCCGATTTTGGGCTTGGGGATTTATTTTGCTGTTTTGGGCTTCGCCAGCGATGGAAAATTATTCAAGGGTGGAAATCAATACAGTCGATTTCTCAAGTTACTGAAACGCGTGCTAAGTGAAGACGTATTGCAAATTGTGCTATCAAAGTTAGGGATGACAGTGAAGGATTTTGGCACTCATTCGGCGAGGAAAGGAGCTTCTACATACGCTAGCAGTTGCTCAACATCAGGTCCGTCCGCTGCGTCAATATGCCTTCGCGCTGGCTGGACTCTTCCTGGGGTCCAGGACAAGTATGTGAGATTTGAGGCTGCTGGTGATATGATTGTTGGGCGCTATGTGTCTGGTCTGCCCTTTGATTCACCAAACTTTGCTACATTACCCCCATTTTTTAGCCCAGTAACCAGCTCTGAAGAAGATCGATTGGAGCTAGAAAAGCGTTTAAAGTTTGCTATGGATACCGTCTATTCTGGAGCACCACCAAGCTTGCGAATGGTGTGTCAGTTCGGTCTTGCTTCAATACTGTATCACTTTGTGTTCTTACGCGAACACTTGCCACATAATCACCTGCTGTTCACTACCTCTTTATTTACACCATGCAATCGATCGCATTTTGAGTGGCTTCGCCAATGAGTTGTTTGTCGTAATTTTCAAGTCAATGATCCCATCGCTCCAAGTGGAATTCCTCCACATGTGGGAATAATGGTCACCTTGGCACAGTACAAAGCGGAAATTGATTCGTTAAAACAAGGTCTGACTAATTCCTTCGCGAATACTCTTAAACGGCACGTCCATGGTTCAATAATGACGATCGAGGCGTTGGAATCAGCTTTTGCTGCGGTTCTTGCTCGTTCACAACTTAGTTGTACCCATTTAGCTGGCGAACAACCGGATAGAAGGACTGTTGATGTCGTTTCCACGACGGAATCACCTCTCGAGCTACAGCAATGGGATGGTGGCTTTCACCGAGTTGCAGAAGATTTTGCACTTCCCAACGGGACCCTCCGGCTAATATGGCAGCATTGGTGTGTTGGATCACCTGCACTACGGATACTGTCAAAGCATGACATGGCTACCCGAGTTGGAAAGGTTCGGCTGGCTGAGCTCCAGCGACTGATGCAAGTTATAGAAGGCTTACTATCGAACACCGAGCTGCGCCGAGCTAAAAGCTCTACCGACTGTGCTGCCTTCTGTACGAGCAGATCAAATCTCGTCTTCCGTTTTCGTCTGTGTCTAGTAGGGGCAGAGAACGAAGATTAGATCACTTGTCGTGGAAAACACTAGCTAGAGAGATGAGCACCCAAAACTTACGCTGAAAAATGTATATTTTCTTTCTTTTTTCGAGCCGATCACGCATCGAGTCCCCTCGTGCAAATTGCACGATGAATTCTAGTGAATGATTGCATTCTCGTGGACCCACTAGCTTTTCGTATGCCTGAAATAACTGCATTCGGTGAAATCTTCGTGCGCAGTGCACGAAGAAATGCATAGAAACCACAAGTTTTAAACGACGTTTTCCTGACAAGTCAAGATTCAGCGACGAAGTCTAAGTGAAGAGGGGGCTGCGACGTCCTCTCCGTTCATGCGTCTGGGTGCACGGCGCCGTGGCCTCTCGCGCAGCCGTCGGGCTGCAATGGAGGCTCCGTGCACGGATCGCCGTGGACAAGAGGACCAGAAGACAGAGGTGTAGTCAAGGACCAGGTCGCCCTGCACGGGGTGTGCTTTGTGCGCTGCGATCTCGCCCGCGATGCACGCGTCCGAGGGCACCAGCGGTTGTGGCGCACGAAGGCGTCGTCTTGGTTGTCCAGCTACAGTTCGAGCTGCCGACCAGCGCAAATAGCAAGCCAACCTGCGGCACAAGGCGAATGGCGCCGATGTGGGCTACATGAGGTCTTCTAGACCAGCGGCCGTCTTCATGATGGATTCTGACGCCATCGCTGCACGAGCAAGAACGCGTGGTGCGAGGACGTGTGCGAGGCACCAAGAGCGGGCCGTCAGCAGCATGAGCGAGGTGATTGGCGGCGGCGCGCGATCATCCATGGCTACCAAGAGCTTCTACGCGCAGGACGTCGGCAAAGTTCTGTCGCTCCAGCGGCAATTGCGGTGACAAGGTGCGCAAGGTGACCGACCATTACGAACTTCGGCTGTGAACGGCAAGATGAGCATCGTGACCGTGAACAAGAACTAAGAAGGCCAGGCCATGCTCGACAACGCCAAGATCAAGGACATGTGGGTGGATGCGTGCGCTTCGTCGCAGGGGTGAGCCCAAGCGATTGGGCACCGACCAGCGCGACCTCTATCGCCGAACGTGAAGGATGCTGAATGCTGGTTATCTGGGCGCTGCACACTCGGGATTTACGGCGGCGCAGGACACAGCAGCGTGGAGGCGTTCGTGAAGTTGACGTGCGACTGGCACGTCAACGAGGTGCCCTCACGAGGGCATCTTGGTGCACAAGCCGGAGCAGGTGAGTAGGTCGCGCAGGATGAAGAGCGGCTTTACATTCGGCTACAAGGTAAGAGTGGTGTCGAGAGATCGCGCGTGCTGCAACCGATATGTCGGGGTTCGTCTCGTTGAAAGGAGCCATTGGAGGGTCCTGAAGCTTGGTGAACGGCGTGTCTCCGGATCGTGGCTCTCAATATAATGGGCTGCACCAATACATGCACCGTTTCCTCTTTTCTAGCTTAGCAATCACTGCTACTGTAGGACTTCCAATACACTTGCTTAGTTCTTCACTGTTCCCATTAACCTAGATTTGGTCAATATCCTGTATGTAGAGAAGTTGTCGGAACGGTTGCGATATGGTACAGCACGTTTGAGTGTGGAGGTTGACTAGGGTGTTCATATTAACATCTTATTGTTTGTACACTGGGTGAACGCGGTCCATCGTCTGCGTCTTGTTGCTGAGTGGAGGAGCGCTCGCTCATTAGTTCGCCGGATGCCGGCGACGGGGAATATTTGTTCGTTCAAAACGGGTGCGTCGCAAGCGTTAGCTGCGTTGAGGTAGTCCTCTCGTTCGGCGACGATGGTGGGAAGGGGGCCTCTGCGTCGGAGAGGGAGAAGCTGTAGCCAGAGGCGTCGTCGCCCGCTTCGAGAAAGCTTCTGCGTGCGTACGGGTCGTAGGACAGCGAAGACGAGCGAGGTCTCATGTCCATGGGAGGTGACGGCTGCGCTTTCATGTACATGAAGTTGCCCGATTCGTCCGATCCGTGCCCGGACGGCGAGTTGGTTGGGAGCTCGTTGGTGTTCGACAGCGGACGGAAGCCGAAGAAGCTGTATCGGCGCTCCTTCTGCTGCTCAGCTTCCTGTTGTACTCGTCTCCGACGCATGACCGCAAAACCAAACACGGCAAGGGAGACGACGGCAGCACAGCCCAGCGTTAAACCAAGTATGAGGCCAACGTGGGAGCTGGAACTACCGTCCGTGGATGCCGACTTCGAAGACGCCGTGACAGTCATGCGCATGAACGACGCTACGTCGAACCTGAGGTCGTCTCCGTTTGGTACCACGACATGTGCCATCAGCGCGTACGTTCCTTCGTTACCAATACTGATCTTCGTGGAGAACAGGGCCTCGCCGCTTCTATCAGAGAAGTTCATGGCCGCCGCAGAATACGCCAACGTCTTGTTTTCAGAGAATGGCGAGCACCTCGTGTCGTCGCAGTAATATATGTTCACCTGCGGCAGGTTGACGTACTGGCCAGTGGAATCGTCGTAGACTGTCGTCATGTTCACCAGTACTCCGTCCGTGCCGGTAAACGCGGGCTGCTTCGCAACGGTCCAGCTCACCAGAGCACCGGCATCCACCGTAAACGTCGTCGTGGAGACAGTCATATTCACCGTGTACGGACAGTTAGTGCCGTTCCCCGAGTACGCAACACTAGTAGCATCAACATTCTCGTCCTCGGCAGCTGCAACGACAGCCCAGCAATACGACTCGCTGCCGTCGTTCGCGTACGTCTCAGTCTCCACCTGCTCCGCTACGTTCTCCTCGGTCGCGAACATCTCGAAGTATTGGATGAAGTCATACCTCTGCGAGTCCGCATCGTTCCCGGCAAGCGTCACCTGAGCAAATCCAGAGTACCAACCAGTCGAAGGAATGATTATGCCACTGGCATTGAATGTCGCTGTGCCTGCCGACGAAAAATTCGCTGAGAAGTCTGCGGACGACACATCCACGGCGCCTGAGTACTCCGTGCACGCCTTGCTTCTTTCACAGAGCTTCACAACCGAGCTCACAATGGTGTAGTACCCGCTCTCGTTGGTACTGTCGTCGTCCAGTACAAAGACTGCTTTCAGCGGAGTCGGCAATTGAATATCCTTGGACGCATTGCGCGTTAGCGTGGCTGTCCACGCGATGTCGACCGGCTGCTGCGCCTGCACCACATTTACTGCCTCGACATCGAGCTCAACCTCGGAGCTGGAGCTGCTCGCCAAAAGCACGTTCGCGTCCAGCGAGGCTTCCAGAGAGTTCTGCGCCGTCACTCGGCAGTAGGTTTCGTCGCTGTCGTAGTCCCTGTAAGAGTCAAAATCCAATGTCAGATCTCACACGTAGTAGACCGCTTCACAGCATCAGAGCCAACACTCACTGAGCCTCTACTTGGACGTCCTTCACGACGATATCCGCGAACGTCTGGAAGTAGTACAGCAGCGTTGAGTTGGCGGCGTTGCCGAGAATGGCGACGGCCGCCACTGTGTAGTTCCCCTCCTTCGCGTAGGACAGCTCGTCCAGCGACTCGAAGTAGGTCGCGTCCGAGCTGGAGAAGTTGCCCGACTGCGCGGTCGTGAACGTGTCGACGCCCAGGATGCTGGGCGTGCACTGCAGCCGCGACGTGCAGGTGCGCACGTACGTGGAGAGGATCTGCACGGGCTCGCCGGCGTGGTCGGTACTGAGCGTGGTCATGGCGTCAGGCGGCACGGGCACGTCCATGGCATTGGGTGAGTCGGTGTCGAGCTGCACGGCCCAGAGCAGTGGCACGCTCTGGTTGGGCGCGTAGGACGCGGCCACGAGCGGGAACGTCACGTCCACGGCGCAGGCCGCGCCGCTGTAGGCGGCCATTGCCGTCATGAGCGACGCGGAGCCGTCGATCTCCCAGCAACTGGTCTCGTCCGCGGCCGCCGGCAGCAGCAATAGCAATAGCAGCGCTGACGCCGTCATTGCGGCGAGGAAGCCCATGGCCAGCGTCGAGCCGAACGAGAAGTGGCTCGGGATCAGCTTTTCGTCTGTGAGATCGGACCTGTCTGCTTCAACTGGTCACAAAACTGGTCGACAGCATGTGGGAACTCGGCTAAGTGCGATATGAGTCCAACTGGGCGTGCAAAGACATGCCTGTTGTCGCAAAAGTGGGTGCGATGGAGCGCCTCTACCGGGTCAAATGACTGGGACTTTGTATAAGCGTATCCTTCGGCGCGAGAGAACGGCCATTCCTGTCTCGAGCAAAAAGCGGGCTCCGCTGTCACACCGGCGCTTCGCTGGCAGTCGATCTCCAGACGCTTGCTTGCAAAGCGGCTCGGCGAGCAACATGCAGCGGCGATCGAAGCCTTCGAAGCAGCGAAGCAGAAGCGTCATGGCTTCGACGTCGGTGTGTCTCTTCAAGTGTGTCGTCGACTCGACTCGACACTGCGTCGAGTCGAGGTCGGTCGGTGGTCGCGTTCAATTGACTGGCGAAACCGTCGCCCTGTCAAGGACAGCTTCGGCTGTGTCGCCGCCATGGCATTACACTCGGAAGCATCTGGTGCTGCTCAGAGCACTGAAGGCGGAGCCGCCGTCACAGCGCGAAGACCTCCGCCACACCTGCTCGCACTTAGCCGGAAGCGAACAGTGCGCCAACTTCATTCTATGTTTTGGTGGAGTGGCATACGACATAGCGGCGAACTGGCGTTCTCGGACATTCAGACACTTCCAATCGCTCATTCGCTCGGGGGCACCGCAAGGCGCCAGACCCGCGTCCCGCAGTCGCCCGCAGTGCCGCCGCTGCATTTCGTTCGCGCCCAGTAGGAGGCACAGCAGTCGCAGTTAAAAGAGCTCGAGAGCTGGTAGCGTCCGACCACCATGTACGTACTTGTCCAGTCGACTACCGCAAACGGCGACTGTCGCTGGAGTCAGCACTAACGACGTCCACGCAATGCAGGGTGACGTACAAGATGGACGGCAGTACGACGTACTGCTACTACATCTCGGAGAAGTACTCGCAGAAGCAGCCCGTGGAGGACGACGTGCTGGTGCAGGACTCGGGCCATGCGTGCCCCATCACGATCCGCGTCGACATCGCCGACGAGCTCCAGAAGAACGCGCTGATCCCGCTGCGCTACACCGCCACGCTGGACACGTCGTCGGCCGACGCCAGCTTCGAGTTCCCCGACCCGATCGTGCGCGTGGCTGTACCTGACTACCTTTTGGGCAACACCAACGCGTCCGCCGAGTCCTCGGGCAGCACCAACGAGACCACGTACGACGTGGCTGTGGCCAACGTCGTCATGTGCGACTGGCGCTCGTGCAACCTCTTCACCACCGCCGCCGAGAGCTCCACGTACTACTCGTCCAGCAACAACCCGAATGATTTCTCCGACAAGGTCGCCGTGTTCGGCTCGCAGGAGCTCGTGATCCCGAAGGACGGAAAGTACACGGGCTACGTGCACCTCGTGGTTAACATCGCAGGCAACTCGCGCGCCGATTTCGTGACCTTCTTCCCCGTGCAGATTGGTGACGTCGCTGGCACCACCCCTAGCTCCATTACCACTGATGGCACGACCACGTACTGCTGGACTTCCAAGGATGTGTCGGTGTTTGATCCCAGTGTCTCAGGCGACCTTACTATTCGAACGGGAGAGTACTGCCCCGGTGCAATGTCCATGTCGCTCTCGTCGACGAATGTGTACATTGGTGATACGATCGATATTTCTTGGATGCTCGATATGTCTGACTCGACCACGGATGACTCGACCTTGATTGCCGAGGTGTCCACTACGGATGCAATCCTGGACCCGCGTACCGATATTTACTCGGTTGTCCCAGTGTCGGTCTTTAGCGGTTGCCAGCGAAACGTGGATGGGGCAAACTGCTCCACTTACACGGGTGACGAATCGTCGACATTTGCCATCGCGGAATTTGATGACACGAACCTCACGAGCGACGCCGTCAGCTACACCACGAATTATACGTTTACTGCGTCGGGACAGTATACGATGTTTGGCCGTGTTGCTATGGTGACCGTGGATGGTGACCGCATCGATATGGCCATTTACTCGAGCGTAACAGTTTCGGTGCAGGGAGGCAGCAGTGGCAGCTATCTGTTCCTGTACATTGGTATTGCAATTGGCGCTGTGATTCTGCTTGCTGGTATGCTCTTCTGCTACATGAAGAAGCGCCGCAACGAAGTGAACACGAAGGATATCCCCTTCCGCCAACCAGTCAGTGGGCTGGAGCGTTCAAGCGACTACACTATGGCGTCGTCGAACTTCCTGTCGCACAAGACACCTGCACAGCTGCAGGGACTGGATATGAGCGGTGACTACAGTGCTGGCAACACCGCTCCATCCTACCTCGCCGTTGACGCCGCGGATAGCGGCGTATTTGACAAAACGATTCGCGCGGAACCTGGCCAAGTCGCTGAATCGTTGGAAAGCAGTGAATCGCTGTCACTGAACCCGTTCGATCGCGCTAGTTTCGCGGGTTTGAGCGATGATGTTGCAAGCTCACGGCCTTCCGAAATGACCAAGTTCTCGTTCCAGTCTGGATACGACGATGACTCGGAGTGGGAGTATGATACGCGGCAGCTTCGAGGCGGCAGTGATTTCAGCGATTTCTCGTCGGACCCTGGCACTAGCCTGCCTGCTTCTAGCACCTTTGAAATGGGGCGTGGTATGCCTATTCTGGAGGAGGACGACCTGGCCGACCACAGCTTCAGCAACGACCATCACCCGTCTAGCTCTACCAACGACCCGCGTAGCACGACCAGTTCTGGTTGGACTGTACAGGAAACTATGCAGTGAGCGTACTGCGAGATTTACAGGTAGCTTCGTGGGTTCGCCGCTGTAAGGATGACATCGCTTTGTTCCGCAAAGCACGGGGGCGAATGGAGTGTTCCGAGTTTTATTACTTCAAGTATTATCAAGCACAAGGACGATTTTGTAGGGATGCTAGCTTCGAGGGATTGAAGAGTGTAGTGCGTTGCGTAGCGTGCGGAAGGGGGCAGCCTGGGGTGGGGGCCAAGTTAGAAACATCCCGGGCAGCCTTCCTTGCTCTCATGAGTTCGCCGAAACATTTTAGAGATCATCAAGTCTAAATAGTATGTGCGTCTAGCAATTTCATCCAGCTTCATGTATGTATTTCGCAGGCGTCAAGCCTCGCTGCTATCAACTTCACTTCCTTCTAACTGCCTGCACCCGCACTAAACTAGACAGCGATGGGTGCGTGGTCATCAGACCCGTGCATCGCCGGAGGACTCAGCTCGTCGTCAGCCTCTTCAATGGCGCCGTAAGCTTCAGGTTGAATAGACAGCAATACCGCTCGATCGGTGGCCGATGTTGACGACGGCGCAGCGTATTGAGACGGGCGTTCGTTTGACGAGTATGACGAAGACACCGATCCGTGCCGTGTGCGGCCTCGATTGACAGTCTCCGTGTCCACAGAAAGCAGCGACGACAGCGACGCCATGCGATCCTGCTCCTTGAACGAGTCCACATGCCCCACCGAGTGAAAGTGCGCTTGTAGAATCACCTTGAGCTCATCCTGGATGCACAAGATGCGAGCTTCCAGGTCCACATCGTTCGCGTCGCGGCCAAATGGGCATTCAATGGAGGACGCCACGTTGTCCAGCGCGAAGAGCAGCACCGCCGCAACCCCCACGTACAGCGGGGTCATGAATCCAAACATCGGCGCCAACGTCGCCCCCATCAGCAGCAAATAGCCGAAGACGCACGCGTGCAGGCACTGCGCCAGGTTGAAGGCGATGGGCACGTTGCACAGGTTGAAGATGCGCGAGTACATCTGGGGCAGCGTGGACACGATCTTGTTGAGCTCCATGGCCTGCTCCACGGTCACGTAGCTCTTCCTCCTGGCGCGGTTGATGGTGCGGCGCAGCCAGAGCTCGACGATGGCGGCGCGCATCTTGTTGGCCGAGCCCACGACGTTGCGCTCGCGGTTCCACGTGTGCTCGCCGAGCGTGAGCACTTCCGTGCTCGAGAACTCGTCCGCCTCCTTCTGCGTGAGCAGCGCGCGCAGCTCCAGCGGCGCGTCACTCTCGTTGCAGTCGTGGAACACCAGCGTCACGTACAGCAGGATGTAGCGCTTGACGTCGCGAATGAACTGGCACTTGTTGCGGATCTGCGCGCGGTCGCCCACGCCCTTGCGCGAGAAGTGCACGAAGGCGCAGGCGGTGGCCGTGAGCGTTCGCGCTGCGTCGGCCAAGGCGCTGACGTCGTTCACGCCACGCTGCCACTGACGCAGCGCCGTGAACACGCGTAGTCCCACGAGCACAGCCAGGAAGGCCGACGCGCAGAGCAACAGCGGCTCCAGCGCCTGCGTGGGCAGCAGCGCCGGCTTCTCGCGCTGCAGCGCCACCAGCGCGGCCGCCAGCGCCGCCACCAGCGCCGCACGACACAGCGTAGATGGCGCAGCGATGGCCGAGCCGTGCGAGTGCAGCAGCAGCCGCCAGAGGATGTGGTTGCTGTAGTAGATCATGGCCGGCGGGCGACTTGATGGGGACCTGGTGCTTCGGCGACTGGATAATTTGGCTCACCGAGTACTGTGGAGGGTATACAAAGACCAAGATATTTGCTTGAAGGGCGGTCGCCACATACAAAGACCAAGACGTTGTGCTTCTGAAGGGCGGACCGAAATGATTGTGCTCGGGAGGACTCAGGACCTGCGAAACAGCGTAATCATGACGGGACGCAGTTTCCGCATTCTCTTCAAGGAGCGCCATGCGCAGGTGCCAGCAGTGCCGGCGCTCGCTGGAGAGCGAGCTGCTCAGCGCGCCAGGTGGGGCCTCTCGCTGCGTGATAGGTACACCATCCTCTTCTCCTTGTGCTGAGCTTCACGTCCGTGTGCTGCTGTCCAGTGCTGGGCGAGTCGTACGTGCTGCTGCCCACCGCCAGCGCCTCGCAGAGCATGCTGCTGCTGCAGAAGCTGCCCACGAGCGCCGCGCCGCCCGAGATGGACGAGGCCGGCGCCTTCGGGGAGGACCTGTACGCCAGCGCACGCTACAACCTGTCGCTGCAGCAACAGCACCAAGAGGAGCAGAGGCGGCAGCAGGCGCAGCGGCGGCAGAAGCTGCAGCAGCGCCAGCGACGTCAGCAGCAGCGGATGAAGGACAGCTTCACGGCGGCCGGGAGGCAATTGGAGGCGCACGTGGGGCGCGCCAGCCACGACGAGGACAACGCAGAGCTGGAGGACAGCATGGTGGCCGTGCCCACGTACGCCGACGTGAGCCACCACGTCCAGCTGCTCACGACGCAGCAAGCCCATTGGTATGACTGCTCAGGGGGGGAATTTGGGTCTTTGGGTCTCTGATTTGGTGCTTTTTTGCAGTTCTGGGCTGCCGGTGACGACGCCGGTGTGCAAGGAGTGCATGGGCGGCATGGTCACGCTGATCGACGGGTGAGATGTCGACGCTGTCGGAAGATTGGGTGTAATTTTTGGCTGTTGTTGCTCAAATTTGGTGGCGGGTGGATGGAATTTGTTATTTTGTTTGCAGACAAGCGGAGCGGGCGAGGTACGAGAAGCGGTGCTTCGCTGGGTTCCTGCACAATACGACGAGCTCGGTGGTCCACAGCGAAGATGTGGAGCAGATCGACGACAAGATCCGATTTGTACGTGCAATGGTATTTGTTCGCGAAGGTCTTTGTGGCTGACGTGACGGACATGTGTTTGCAAGTATGAAAACGAGCTGAACGCGCTGGAGGAGAGTTTAAAGCTGATGGAGAGCGAGCAAGAAGTCGTTGCCCAACAACAAGAAGCGATGAATGAGGAGGAAAAAGCTCTTATTTACGAAGAGGCTGGGTTGTGGGAGCAATTCAACTGGCTGCAATTGCAGGAAGCCGTGTTTCAAGAGGTCCGGGATGCAGGCACTGCGCAGATTGACGCCATGGAGCGCAAAGTAGCTTCAGCCAAACACTTGAATATCCTGACTGACATGTTCGTCATCGGCTACGACGGCGCGTTCGGCACGATTAACCAGTTCCGCATGGGCCAGTCCGCTTCGTTTGCTGTCGAATGGAACGAGATCAATGCTGCCTTCGGCGAATGCGCGCTATTGCTGCAGACGTTGGCCAGCATGGTTGGACTGGAGTTTTCAGAGTACGTCAAGCCTCAACTCGATGACGTTCAATGTGTGTTGTAGCTAATATGTTGTCGGCTTGGGTGCGTTAGTTTCAAGATCGTGCCGCTGGGCAGCTTCTCCAAGGTGATTCGAACTAGCAACCTCCGCATGGAGTACTGTCTGTAAGTTGTGTCATTGTGGAGACTACGATACACAGTGGATTAATATTGCTTGCGGGGTATGGGTACTTTCTGCCGTGTAGGCACGGATCGGATCAGCAAAACTTTGCTGAATCACACTTCAACTTGGGTTTGGGTGCCTGGATCACATGTTTGGGACAGTTGATGACATTTGTTCGGGCTCGAGACCCGTCCATTCGACTACCTTATAAGGTTGCGAAGCACTCGATTGGAGGGTATTCCATTCTCTTCCTGAAGAACAAGCCCAAGGAGTGGACCAAAGCTCTCAAGTACGCGTTAACCAACTTGAAGTGGCTGCTTACGTGGGTCACTGCCCGTGGATACAGCATTTCTGCGCCAAACATGACGGCTTCTGTGGCTGCCCCTGTCCCCAGCAAAGCCGCGCTCGCTTTTGCTGCTAACCCTCCTGTGATGCGCACCAGCGGATCGAAGCAGAGTGTTGTGATCATGGAGCATTTCTCGTAATGTTGTATTTTAGACCAAAATGAATATGTACATGTGGCAGAAGGGAGTTCATGCGTCTAACATCTGCCTGTTTTCTTCGTCTTCAGCTACGCTACAATTACCAGAGCGGTAAGATGCGCTGGGCCAGCCCCCTTCTCCTCGTTCTTCCGTGTGGTTGTCTTGTAAATATGTGGAGGTACGGCGTCGCTCTCTAGACCTTCGAGTAATCGCCTAAATAGTCTCGCAGTGCGGCGCGCACAGCTCATTCCGTGGGGTTGTTGATCTCGACAGCCTGCCGTTTCGACTGCGGAGAAGCAGCATCTTGCTGCTCAGGTTGCGTGACCTCTTTGGCTTCCTCGGTGCTAAACGCAATTGTGGATACACTTGACAGCGGCCGCTTCTTGCCGAGTTTCGCGCTCAGGTCAACACTAAGGCTTCCGGGTTCAGCTTTCTTCTCGGTCTCCTTCTCAGTCTTCTTATCCGCCGCCTTCTCTGCCGTCTCCTTCGCCTTCTTCTTTTCCGTTTTCTTCTCCGTTTTCTCCGTTTTCTTCTCATCTTCGGGCTCCTCGTCACTATTGTGGGCTTCAGAGAAGAAGTGCAGCAGCAGCTTGGCGTCTTCAGGCTTCGTTTTTGGCATGGGAGCCAGCAGAGCCTGTTGCGACGAGTTCGTGTTCGGTAGGATCTTGCGGCCACGAACGGATACAGCGAGAGAAGAGGGGAGTTGAGCAGACGGCATAAGCTGGGTACCCGGTCCAACCCCACCGGCACTAAGCGACTCGAGGAAGCGGGCTTCCACGACTGCCAGCTCCTCCCGCGCGCGACGAATGGCCTGGCGGTTGGCGGGTGTGTTCTCCATCGCGCGGAAAATCTGCTTGCCGATGGAGCTGTTGCCCTTGAGCTTCTTGGTTACGCGCATGGCCTCGCAGTTGAGGCGCTTTGCGAGATACCAGCGCAGCGAGGTGCCGTCCTCGACATCCAACAGTCCGCGCTTGAAGTAGTGGATGATCATGTTTGTGAACGCCTCCTCCTCTGGAGTCCATTTGCCGCTGCGAAGACCCGGAGAGCACTTGGACTTGGTCGATCGCTTCTTGGGGGCGGCGGCCGCTGCAGCCGGCAGTCCGACTCGAGACACCGAGGTGAGCACCGCCGCGGCGTTATTTGTCGCGCTGTTGATACTTTGGGAATGCCGGGCCGCGTCCAGGTTGGTTGCTGTCGGCTGCTGGAAGGCGGGCTGCATGCTTAGCACGTTGTACTGGTGTCCAAAGGTGGATGGCTCCTGCGGGTTGGTGCTGCCGGTGTGGGCCAGGCTCGCGATGGCATGTGCGACGGACGCTCCTGTAGACATGGTGGTGCTTGTCGATGTGGTGCTGGGAGTGGCGCTGGAGCTGTTGGTGCCGCTGCTGCTGCTGTTGCTGCTGCTGCTGCTGGTGCCGCTGCCAGTAGCGCCGTTCACGACGCTCTGGCTGCTATTGACCATGGACAACATCGTCTCGGACGAAATGGTGCTCTTGTTGCTCTTCTAGCAGGCTGGTGGATGGGGGGAAGTTGAAGCTCGAGGTGGGCGCTGCAACTCCCGTCTTCGAGGTCGGCCTGGCTTCAACTGGGTAGACAGGAGGGAGGGAACGCGATCCAGAGAGCCTCTTGTCGCGCTTGAAGCGAGCAGTCCCGGAGTGCTCGGAGTCTGAATTGAAGTTGGTGGCTCCTAGAGATTCGACAGTGAAGTGGCGAGGCCGGAGGCTTCAAGTACATCGACAGAGAAGAGAGTCAGCCGAGCCGGACAAACACACGTCCGCCATTCAAACGCGCAGGGCCTTGAGTATGCAGAAAAGGAGCGCGCGCGCTTCCTGCTGCTTTGCCCGCCAACACCACAGCCCGTGGGCGAGGACGCACCTTTTCACTCGCGCTTTGTATGCTCCTCGCTCGCCGCTCGATTGGCTCAACAGGTCCTGCAGCACCAAACCCGCACAAATCGCAGCGCCGCCATCAATCAGGTGGTCGTGGGTAGGAGAGCAAAAACCACTTAGACACGGTCTCCACTAAGACACGGTCTCCAGGTGGCTGGCCACGCAGCTATCCGTGGCTGAATAGCTGCAGGTTGTAGCTGCCACGAAGAAGGAGACCGAAGTCTTTGGGACGGCTGCCCACTTCAACTTACCAGTTGCCCAGGCAGTTGACAGCAACGGATAACGCTGTCTCCAGGAGGGAGAAGCCAAAGTGACGCCTGCGTGACTGATCTGCTGCTGCTGCTAGTTTGCTGCTGCTAGCCCTGGCTGCTAATGCTGCCGAGGAAGGTCTTATCTCGCTTGGCGTGCTTCGACTTGGATAGTGGAGGCCCTTTCTTCTTCTGGTTCTGGCCCAAGGACAGCGCTGTACCCTTTCGCCAAGCGCGTCTGATTGGCCGAAAAGTGGCAACTTCAACTTGGTGGAGAAACTGTGGCCGTCGTCAGGGCTCCCACCCCGCAGCGCCAAAGCTGGCCCACGGCAGGAAAAGCGTCCAGAAGGACGGCGACACAGCGGAGGGGGTGTTTATTTGCGGCGCGCTGGGGCTTCCTTGACTCAAGCCACTAATTTTGAGCGCGCAGCACCTGGTGGTAGCGCTGATTTGCGAGCCGAGCCCACTTCAAGCTGCGACTTGGAGTTTGTATGCCGCCAACGATTGGCGGCGACAACGCCGCGATATTTTACACATCATCCAGGCCCGACCTAACCCGCCGCGACGTCGGCCGTCCTGTCAAGGGGCCAGCGCAAACAATGGAGATGCCTTGCTTGCTGCGACAGCAGAGACCTCGCAGTCAATGCAGGCTCTGTAGGTAGGTAGGCTCGACTTGTTACATGTATGACCTTCGCTGCCTCGCCCTTGATTTTAGCGCCAAAAACAGCGCGAGGACGATGGGACGAAGATCGTGTCACACCTTGAAGTTGCCTGGTTGAAGCGGCATGGCTCGCGGCCGCGATTTGCCCAGGCCGCGCTCACAGAGCTACTACTGTACACTTGCTCTGCCAGCGCGGCGAGTGCGGCGCCCAGCTACTACAGAACACTGCAAGACCAGCATTGGAGATCGGCGGGGTGGATCCCTTGGTGTGTTGCGCATGCACTGGGTCTGTCGTGCCCCACTCCACTTAAACTTAGCCGCCCGTTACGCGCGTGAACTGTAGCTATCTTCAATGCTGCTGTTCATCATGGGACAAAACGCCGTTCGGCCAGCAGGCATTTGGCACCGTGGCTCTCGACTTGCATCGACACCGGACGCAGCCCGATTGACGCACGCTCGACGCCGCCAAGGCTTGGCCCTAGCGGCGACTTCCGCGTTAGCTCACTTCCGGCACCGCGCTCCTGCCCGCAACTGTGTCGGCCGCGTGGTGCGGCCAGCGAGTTTCACCATGTGCGAAGGGGGAACGTAAATCCGCGCTGACTCGATGCAGACGAGTGAGATGAGGTCCAGACGGTTGCTGCATACGAAAAAAGTCGGACCATATAGTGGGGAATCCCCAGTGCCAGTGGGCACTGGGGATCAACGACCGACGCCTCCTGCTCGCAACACGGTTGCGTACAGACCTTGTCGAGACCTTGGCGCGGTGCAAGTCAAGCGTAGCCGCGTACAGACACAAGTGTGATAAGGTCAGGGGGGGGGGGGGGGGGGGGCAACAACACGCAATGGTCAAGCGAACAATGCCTCTACGGGCGCGTTGGTATCAGTCCGCTGCAAAGTAATGTTAGATTGCGATCGCGCCGCCATGTTCCACCGCGCGGCCTGTCCGCTGGCGCTCGAGTGCACGAGCGATGCTATCGCCTAGCAAAGCACACCGCTCTGAACCTGTGAGTAGCTCTTTATTTCACCCGTCCACGCTCGCTGGAGCTTTTAGGCGTTTTGTAGAAGGTTGCTTTGAAGTTGAAGTGGTTGCAACCTTTCAAGATCCACTCAACCAATCGCTGATTTTACAGCCGCCATTTCAGCGAATCAAAGGCGCCACGCGCGACTCGTGCTGATAGAACGAGCAACACGTTGTTCTACGCTTTGAAAGCCGTCTCTCTCCGTGGAAGACGCCTCGCAACGTGCTAGTAGCAAGAAAATCAATGCTGCCGACGCTCCGTACTCCTCCAGTCGCTCACAACTCAATTGCTCGCGTCTCGTGCATCCGGTGGTCTGAACCACAGCGCAGCTCCAGCGTTTCAAGGCCCCGCCCACCAACTCAAAAGTTATCTGATCTCAGTAGCAAAACGACCTGCAGCCCGTCACTACTTCAGCTAACATCGATCCGCTCGCCACCATGCCGTCTCAAGGTGGCAGCGGGTCCTTCGCTTCCAACTCCTCGGTTGTTCATACCGTCTCACCGACGCCCAGTCCGGCGGAAGCGGCCCAACTCGAGGCCTTGATGGCGTATCTGTTGTCTCGATTCCACACGCTGCAGCTCTTTTTGCTGCTCGGCTACGGCATCATGTGCCTGCTCTGCGTCACCCTCGTGATCTACTTGCGGCACAACCGGTACACGGCACTTCGAGGAGATGCCACTGCTGCTCGAAAGATCATCTTGCCGGCATACGAACCACTGCTGTGGGTGCTCGGCTGCACGACTGGGGTCTACACCACCTTCTTTTGCTCCGCTTTGGCGACAAAGCTCTACACGTACGACATCTCCAAGCTCGCCACCGAGGCGTTCTACTCCGGCCGTCAGTTTGTCTTCCTCAGCGTGATTGTCTTTATGCTACAGAAGAGCGTGTCAGGACCAGCTCTTCGACGCACACTGATGATCACATTGGTGCTCTCAACGTACACTATTCCGCTCGTTTGGGCCATCACGACCTACTACCAAGCGACCGACCTGTACGCGCCGCTAACGGCTGCGCGATCTCTGATGTTGCTGCTCTATTCGTACGTCTTGATTCGTCCACCGGCTCGAGCCAGCAAGCGTACACTGCGCGAGTTCTGCGTGTTCGCGTACATTTACTACGCACTGCTGTTCGCGTACAACGAGTGCTTCCGACGCGGCCACTTGGAGACGGGATTCTACCTCACGTACTCGAACCTGCTTTGTGGCTCGCTCTGTCCGCTGGTTATCTGGCGCGTGCTGCGCGCTGACACAGAGCATTGGAGAGGTATGGGTCAACGTGCTGTAGCACTGCAGCGATTGTTTTGCCAGACGCGCGGCATGCCTGAGCGGGTATCGTCAAAGGGTCTCCACATCCTGATCGAAATGCATCGCAAGTTCATCATCGACTTCGCCTACCTGGAACTACAGCAACGCATCGGCGTCGGAGCTAGTGCTGTCGTTTTCAAAGGACTGCTTCGATCTTCAACGGACGTAGCAGTCAAAGTCTACACCCCGACCGATTTCACGGAAGACACCGTCGCTGCATTCTCGCAGGAAGCCGCACTTTGCGGCGCGCTTCACCACCCGAATATCGTCGCCTTCCACGGTATGTGTGTGTGCCCGCCCACCATTTGCCTGGTCAATGAGCTATGCGTCGGAAGCCTGGAGGACGTGACCTGTGCGGCGGCAAGACGGCGATCAAGAGTGAGTGAGCACGATCACAATCGGCAGCAGCTACTGATCAATGTTGCTTACATGCTAGACGCAGCGCGAGCTGTGGCATACTTGCACAGCTTCCGCCCGCCGTTCTTGCATCGCGACATTAAGCCTACCAACTTCCTGGTGGACGCGAACAGCACAGTCAAGCTCACAGACTTCGGTGAATCCCGATCACTTCCTCGCGCGCAGGTGGTGAGCAATGGACTAAGCACTAATACTGCTACTACTCGTCGGGGTAGTCTTGGGGGATACGCAAGCGATAAAACGTCGACGGTGGCTATGCTAGCCAGCGACGATGCGACAGCTAAGGCTCCAGCTGAGCGTGCCAGCATTGAGATCGCCGTTGTTGGAGCTGCCAACCTCCAGCAACTGCGGGGATCGACGGTATCTACTGGAGTGGATGGCGTGAAAACCAACGCCAAGGATGGCAATCGAGGTAGTATTGATGCGAACGCTGTGCGTATGACGGTTAAGGGCACGGTAGACTACATGGCTCCGGAGGTTATCAATGGACGGGCTGGCCTTGCAGCGTACGGCGAGGCTGCAGATGTCTATTCACTGGGCATCACGATGTGGGACGTGCTCAATCCCGGTCAGGAGAAGTTCCCAGGCACAGGTAGCAACCATTTCCGCGTCTTCGACCTCGTCCTGGAGGGCCAGCGCCCCGACTTGGATGTTCGACTGCACCCCAGCATTCGCGCGATCATTGAGAGCTCTTGGCAGCATGATGCGCGCTTACGTCCGTCGGCACACAGCGTGGTGAGCACCCTGGAAAGCATTCAAGAGGAGCTCAGCGCCGCGTTCGCACTGGAACTGGCGGACGAGCTGGAGGATGCGATGCGATTAGCCAAGCCGATTGACGCCTCGAGTGCTCCGTTGGTGGCTCCGCAAGGATTCTCTGGTGAAGACGCCATCGCGCACATGTGCCAATTTCAATACGTGGGCAACTCGAGCGAAGCAGTACGTCTGGGGAATGCCCTCATGGACTCCGGCTTGCTCCACCACAGCAAACACGCGCGTCCGTTTGAGGAATCCGACGAAGTCTACTTCTTCGACGATGACAACATCAACTTGTGCCAACCGCTAGTGGTTGGTGCCTACACGCAGGACCACAAAGGCACGGCTGAAATGGAGAGCGCAACCGTGATCAGCTCGTCCACACGCCCATCGCGACGCGCCTCACATCGATCCGGTTCCACCAACCCTTTCACCAGCTCGGCTCGTGTGCGCAGCGACAGCTCTCAGTCGCAATCCGATCAAACGCTTCTCGAGAACGGAGTTTGCGCTTGCCGTAAGCTGGGACAGCGCCTCAAACTACCCAAGACGTCCAAAACTCGCCACAGATTCCGCCGAAGAGGGAAGGGCAAGGGAAAACCATCGCCTGCTATGGTAGCAAGCGACGCCGCGGAGCAACTCCAAACGAGACTTCTTCTCGAGTCTCCAAACGATGCCAGTGAATTTGAAGGCTTTGACGCGAGCCCAACAACGGCGTAGTTCTGCTTACCACTTTCGTTTGTCTTTCCATAAGCATGCAGTACTTATACTGAACATTTTTTTCTTTGGGACTTCAGTAAAGAACTCAATGCAGTATTCTCGATTCCTTGTTGTTGCTTGTAGCGAATTATCAGCAGGAACTACTATGCCTACATCAGATACATTAGACAGTGGTTTCCGCATGCGATTCCAACTCGTCCGCGGCAAAACGACTCAACTGATCGATTGCATCACACAGGCCAAGCCGCTTCAACGGATCGAACGCACACAGCTCGCATACAAACTCCCATTGCTCATCGCTCACGAAGGCCTTCGGTCGGGATATGAAAATGCCATGGGTCAAGTTGTATATCACCGATTGGTCTGGTAGGTGCGACCCCCACGGCACATTCCCACTCACAGCTTCCACAACGCACATGCCAAACGAATACAAGTCCGATTCAAACGTCGGAGCGGAGCTCTCGCTTCGGAGTAACTCCGGCGCCTTCCATCGTACGGCTCCGGTCGAGGTGCTCGGCTTCGACTCCATCAAAGCGAAGCTGAACCCGAAATCCGTCAACTTCGCCGACTTCTCCTCCGTCACGAGGATCTGGTTGCACTTGAGGTCGCCGTGCACGATCTTCTTACCATGGAGAAACTGTAGTCCCAAGGCTGCTCCGCGAAGCAATCGCCACGTCAAAGCTTGGTCAACATGCTTGCTTTTATTCAAGAAATCGACGAGGTTCCCGTTCTTGGCCTCTTCGCACACGAAGAAGCACGGTTGACTCACGTGGCACGCACCAAACAGTCTCACGACGTTCGGGTGTTGCGCTCTGAACCAGAGCCGGGCTTCGCGCTTGAACGCACGCATCTCGTCCTCAGTCACGGCGTTGACGCACTTGACCACCACCTTCTCTCTGTACCAAGTACCATGATACACCTTGCCAAAGGATCCAAGCGCGAAATGTTGTTCCTCTCGCTGCACCTCGTACTCGGCGAGAAACCAGTCCGGAACGGCCTGCACGGACGCGCCTGACAGGCGAATGATGCTCTGCTTCACAGATCTCAGCATGGTTTTCGAGTCGGCAGTGTAGCTGTCTCTCTTGCGCGTAGTCTCACTACCGAGCAACACCAGTGCATCTTCTTGCGACTTCTGACTGGACAACGAGTCTAGTATCCTCATCGGGTTGGTTTTCCACAGCCGAACGAGGGATGCCTCCACTTCTTGCGTGTCGCGATCCCAGGACTCCATCCACTTTGAGAGGTTGTTGTCCCCTTCGGAGACTTCGGCCACTACGGCGTCAAGACGTTCATGAAATTCTTTCAACAGACTAATCACCATTCGGGTGCTCACGAGTCGCTCGAACGGGTTTCTCTGCTTGTATTTCACTAGGAAGTGGTGAAAACGAGCCCGAATCGAGGCGAGGTCCGCTTGAGCATTGGGAGGTACGATTTCCGGTTGTTCGTTGGCTTGAATTTGTATCCGCTGCAGCCTCTCGAGAACATTTTCGCACATCGTACAGGCCTCTTCCATTTGGCCGCACATTGTGAGCAGGTCTGTAAACTGCATCGTGACATCGTCAGGTGACTGCGGCGCGATGGCAGGCTCTTGTCTGTTTTGATGAAGTTCTTGGTTGGACGCTGGTGAGGCGACACGAACGGCATCAAATCCATGGTGGACACGGGGGCCTGCGGTACGATCCGACAGAAGTGCGACGATTTCACTGTGGTTGTTGTTTTGAGCCATCTTCAGTGCGGTGTCACCTTCATAGTTTGTCGCATTGGCGTTGGCGTTCTTGGCCAGCAGTAAGCGCACGATGTCGGTGAAGCCGCCTTGGGCCGCCCACATTAGTGGTGTTTGTCCATCGTCCATGGATAACTCGGTGTTCGCACCATTATCGAGCAAAAATTTAACAATATCGGTATATCCCTTCCACGTGGCTAACAGTAAGGCTGTGGCTCCATCCCTTGCTTGCGAATTCACGCTGTCACAATCCCCTAGTAGTAACTTCACAACACTTAGATCACCCCAGAGAGCTGCAGCCATGACCGGGGTAAAGCTCGAATAGTCTGGGTCGGTCACTGATGCGCCATAGTCGATCAACGCACTAGCTATCTCTGTTTTCCCAAAAGTACACGCCAGAAGTAGTGATGTTTGGCCGTTGGTATTCTGGGCGTGAACGTCCGCTCCTGAGCCTAGAAGCAGACGAAGACTATCGATATCCCCGAATCGAGCTGCGAACATGAGTGCAGTGTGATTGTCCGGTTTCGCTAGAGTGGTGTCTGCTTTATTCTCTAGCAAGAGAGAAACGGCCTCCGGCTTACACCATGCGGCAGCAAGAAGTAGCGCTGTATCGCCATTCGCAGCTTGCCTGTTGATATCCACGCCTCGCTCAAGCAGCAAGCGCATACTCTCTGTTTGGCTTCGCTTGGCTGCGACCATTAGGGGGACTTCACCGATATCATCCGCCAGCTCAGCTGCTGCCCCAGCATCAAGTAGCAGCTTCATCACACCTACGTGACCCTGCTCCGCCGCGATGGCCAGAGCAGATTGGCCTCGCTTGCTCTGAGAATTTACACCCACTCCTCGAGCTAGAAGAAGATGCACACTTTCCTCATTTCCAACCTTTGCAGCTTTCATCAGGGCTGTCCAGCCATCCTCGTCCTTGTATTCCACATCTTTCCCAGCGATCAATGCGGCCTGAAGCTCTTTCACGTTCCCGGTAGCGGCAGCTCTCACCAAGTCCATCGCGTTTTCCAAGGTGAAATTTCAAGTGACGTTACGCCATCCCAGCGATGGGTGCATGAAGGAGGAAGCTCCTCCTGACGCTTCTGACCTAAATGATTCTCTTCCGAACAGAAAGCATAAAATCTAGGTGTGCTCGAAGTACATGGAAACGCAAGAGTACCGTTAACAGAGGTGCCAGTGAGAGAGGGCAGGTACAATATGACACAGATCCAAGCGTAGCAGATCTCAACTTTCCTGATCGCTCGCACTTGAAAACCCGGCAAGCATCCGACATGGAGGAGACTTTCAATACAGGACCAGAGGTGGTGCAGACGGACATCAAGCTCGCGTTGGTTCAACCCACTGAGTCGAGTGGTGTCAGTGGCACTGACACCTCTCGAACCCTGCAAAGGTACCTGGAGTCGATGAAATGCCAACTGAGAGAGATCGCCCTTGCTGCTGAACCCCTGACCAACATACGCGATGAGATCGAAGAGAAGGTTGAGAAGACGCACGATCTCTTACGGGAGATCCTGCTTCGAGTCGAACAGCACCGCGTGTCGGTCTTGGTCACGGGGACCATGAACGCCGGCAAAAGTTCGTTAATCAACGCACTCTTGGGTGCCATGTTGTGCCCGATCGGAGACCAAGCCACGACGGCGGGTATGCTTACGATTGAGCGGAGCTCCAGCGACCACTTCGAGTTGCTGCTCGAACCAAGCGACTCCCAGCAGGACGCCCTCGAGCTTTCAGAGCAACGAACGATCCTGAAAACCAAGTCCGCTGCTGTGGTGAGCTCCAAGTTACGAGAGCTGAACGCAGCCGCTCGTGGGGGCGACAACCAAGCGCCTGACGCAGAGTACGAGTTGAGACTTCGAGTGCCAGAGCTTGTCATGGCCCACTCCAGCAACACCGCTCTTGAGATTGTCGACTCTCCCGGCTCCAACGAGGCTCTATCGCCTCATCTTAACGAGAAGTGGGCGGTGGCCATCGCGCACAGCGATATCGTGATTGTGGTGGTCGCCTACTCGCAGCTCGAGACCAAGGACGTCGCGGCCTTCTGGGCGAGGTACGCCCGGGAACTACCGAGCCAGGCGTCATCGCGCAACCTCCTTGTGTTTGTCAACAAGTACGACCAGGCGGACTCAAGTCACGCCTTCACCGAAGAAGACGAGGAAATTGACCACATTCGACGCCGGTGTGTGCAATGCGTGGAAGATGCCACTGAAGGTAAGGTGAATTTACTTGTCGACCAAGTATTCATCGGGTCAGCGCGAGACGCTTTGCTGTCCCAGATCGCGACGGGCATTAACGATGAAAATCCAAACGAAGACTTTCAGCAGGAGTATAGTGAAGTTAGCGCATTGGCGAGTCGTGTTTTCGGAAGGCGACGAGAACCTCCGCCGGCTTCCGCGGGCGCGTTGAAGGACCTGGTGAACTGGTGCGACGTCCGCAACGATAGCAGAATCGACGCGTTTGTTTCTTGTTTCGGAGCCAAGGCCCGTTCTGCGGAGGTCACGCACGTGTACAAACTTATCGCTGCTGTTGATGCAGCTGTCTTGGAGATACGATCAGCGTATACTAGTCGTGGTGGTTACTTTCAACAGGAGATAACGAAACGGGGAGCCGAAGAGAAAGAGCTGTGTTTGATGGAGAAGAAGGTCGAGGATTACTTCACTTCAGACATCGAGCCTGAAGATACCGTCGCTGAAGATGAAAGCCGACGATTACTTGCGGAGTGGATTTCAGAGACCAACGATGCGATAATGGATGCATTAGACTCGCAGTCGAGTCAAGTGCCTCTCTCGCTCAGCGTGACGGACGAGGAGCTGCTAATTCACACACTTGAACGTTTCGAGCAGTCTGCACGAGAAGCGGTACGATTAAGCGCAGAAAGCTACAAACCTAGCATCGCCGGAATGACAGAGGCGCGGTGGTTAGGCGTTCGAGCGTGTGACGATGACGTCCAGCGTTTAATTGCAGGAATAAGAGGATCATTATCCGAGGAGGTGGTCGGATCGTCCCATGCAGTGAGGGTCCCCACAATTGACGCGACGCTGGAGCAGTTGAGCGATTGGATGCTATACGCCGTCCGCGTGGACGTCGAAGACGCTACAGCACAACTAATGCTCACTGCACGTACAGAATCTGATCCTGGTGCCGTGTACAGATCGGAAATCGATTTCGCTCGCCCGGTCAATAGACGACGACTCCATGGGGACTTCTACCACGACAGTGACAGCGGGCATATCAAGCTGGGGCCTGCGGCAAACCCTTTCACGGCAACATTCCAAGTCGACGAACGCTTTGAGAGCCACCCCTTCGTGCTAGAGCTGAGCCACCTCGCTAGTGACGGCGGTCCATCGTCTCGAGCTCCCGTGACGGTTCTCCTCAATGACCACGTGATCCGCGAGAACTTTTGCCCCCGCGCTGAAAACGGAAGCGAGAATGACCATATCGGCCTCTGGGACTACGCGTTTAATAGTTGGCATCTCGATCCGTTGATTGTGCAGCGCGGTGAGAACCGAGTGCAGATTCGCTACTGTGAGGGAGGCACCACGTTCTACTGGCTTCGCAGTATCTGCTTACATTGTGCAGTGCCACCTACTTCAACCACCGTGATTGATACTAGAACCATCAAGGACTTCGTGCAAACATCCATTCTTTCGCGCCTTCAAGAAGGTTTGGATTCAGGGGATGGTGTTTTGGCCCGAGCGCAGCACGAGTTATCGTCGCCACGCTCAGTGCTCCAAGCGATTCGGAGTCACTATAATCGCGTGTTCGTCGCACTCAAGGAAGTCAAAGTTCAAGATCAGGTAAAACTTGAGTACCAGCAGCGAGCACTTGCAACCGTACTGTCGTGCTGCGAGGAGTTGGCTTCGAGTTGCCAGACCCTCACCAATGAGGTTGGTACCGCGACACCACCAGCTGAGGCCTAAATGCTTCTATGTCCACGGTTTAGTTTTTTGATATCAAAGCTGTCAGTACAGCAGGGTCAATCTGATGCCAACTTGTACCGACTCACCGACAGCTATCCACCCGAATACATACTTTGTCCGTTTGACTGAAAAATGTTGGGTTCGCAACAAATACTTAAAATTCATTCCTCAGCTCTTACTCCTATAATCGACAGTTGGTTCCTAATTCGATTCCGATTCCTCCGCGGCAAAATGACTCAACTGACCGATTGCATCATTCAGACCAAGCCGCTTCGACGGATCGAACGCACACAGCTCGCATACAAACTCCCATTGCTCATCGCTCACGAAGGCCTTCGGTCGGGATATGAAAATGCCATGGGTCAAGTTGTATATCACCGATTGGTCTGGTAGGTGCGACCCCCACGGCACATTCCCACTCACAGCTTCCACAACGCACATGCCGAACGAATACACGTCCGATTGGTACACCACCAGCTGAGGCCTAAATGCTTCTGACTTCAAGTAATTGCAGATTGTCATTTTGTCCGCTGAGCGAGTGCAGGGCTGTTTTCTTTTCCACCTTAGTCAAGTGCGTGCCGGCCTTACAGTCCAGCAGTACTGAACAGCAGCCAGGCCCCTCTGCACACAGAATGTCCCCGTTCGATGCCTGCGTATTTTAATGATAATAAAATATCCGCTCATCTGAAAATGAGACTGATTTTTAACTTGACGGATAACGCCGAATTGTGTACCGCATACTATTGAATTGAACGCTTATAAATTCAAGAGGGATACACGAATAGGAGAGGGTACACTATCGAAACTTAAATGCTGAATTGAGAGCTAAAAGATAATTTCGTCCAGATTTTCGAGTAGTTCGTCCGCGGAGTCTTCACCTTCGGGGTTCTTGTTGCGAGCGAGCATAGACGTCGTGGCGTCTGGATCAGTTCTCAAACCACGGAGAAAGCCCTGGTGCTGTTGCAGAGCGACTCATAATGTCATCGGGTACGGGGTTACAAGCTGTTTTTAAACATTAAAATGGAGATTGCCACCCCTAAAAGGCAAAAAATTAAGAACAAACTCATGTGCTTTTCTCGAATTTTAGGATAAAGTACCGAAAATAATACAAAAATATTCTGAAATCAAGTTTGTCCTAAGCTTTATAGTAACGTAGTACTTTGCTGAAGCTAGTGGAGGTATTCAAATTGGCGTATTTTGTATACTCAACAATTTCTATCAGATTTGAGAGGAGGTATCCAATTCAGGAAGGGTACGCTATTTGGTGCTATCCGTTAGATACGCGGCACACGAAAATCTCGCGAGAATGGTGGGGGAACGACGATCCGCTGGATTGCTGCTACAGGCTGCTGAGAGCGGGGAGCTGGAGGTCGTTCAAGCTGAGTTGGATGGTGGAGCGAATGTGAATTTTCAAGATGAAAATGGCTGGACTGCGTTGATGAAGGGGTCAGTCAGCGGACATGGAGAAGTAGTTCAATGTCTTTTGGAGCAAGGAGCAATCATAGACAAACGCAATAACAAAGGAGACACGGCGTTGGCACTGGCAGCGAGTCATGGTAACGTTACTGTAATGAAGAAACTGGTCGAAAGTGGGGCAGAGATTAATCTGGCTAACGAACTTCGTGAGGTTCCACTAATGGCTGCTGCGCTAGAGAACCATGCAGATGCCGTACGATACTTACTGGAGCATGGAGCACATGTCAACATGCAGGAGAGCAACGGTAACACCGCTCTACTGTTGGCCTCGTGGAAGGGACAAGTAGAAGCTATTCGTGTCTTGCTGAAAAAAAACGCAGATGTTAATATCTCTAGGCCGGACAGGAAAACTCCGCTGATGTTTGCAGCTCAAAGTGGACTTGTTGATGGGATGCAGTTGCTTCTGGACCACGGTGCCGATATTCACGGGACCGATTCTAATGGATATACGTCGTTGATGTGGGCGGCATTTGGGGGCAACGAGGAGATGGTGAGTGCCCTAATCGCCCGTGGAGCCAAACTGGAAGCGAGGAATATAAAAGGAAGAACGGCGTTGAGTGTTGCCGCTTCAAATGGAAGTCTACGAGCTGCTGACACTTTAATTCAATGCGGAGAACATGTTAACACCACCGATTTTTGTGGCGTTACCCCCCTCATGGTGGCTGCTCTGCATGAGAAGGCCGATATGGTCCGATTCCTACTGGAACAAGGCGCAGCCGTCAACTTGCAAGCCGACGACGGGGACACGACACTCTTGTCGGCGGCGTGGAGAGGACATACTGAAATTGTGAATATGTTACTGGACCACGGAGCAAATACCGAGTTATCCAAGGACGATGGACAAACACCACTAATGTGGGCGGCCCAAGGCGGCTTCACCGACATCGTGCGCTTACTGCTGGCCAAGAACGCCAACGCCAATGCGACAAACTATGAAGGTGACACCGCACTGAAGATGGCTCAAAACAATAACCACAGTGAAATCGTCGCACTTTTGTCGGACCGTACCGCAGGCCCCCGTGTCCACCATGGATTTGATGCCGTTCGTGTCGCCTCACCAGCGTCCAACCAAGAACTTCATCAAAACAGACAAGAGCCTGCCATCGCGCCTCAGTCACCTGACGATGTCATCATGCAGTTCACAGACCTGTTCACAATGTGCGGCCAAATGGAAGAAACCTGTACGATGTGCGAAAATGTTCTCGAGAGGCTGCAGCGGATGCAAATCCAAGCCAACGAACAACCGGAAATCGTACCTCCCAATGCTCAAGCGGACCTCGCCTCGATTCGGGCTCGTTTTCACCACTTCCTAGTGAAGTACAAGCAGAGAAACCCGTTCGAGCGACTCGTGAGCACCCGAATGGTGATTAGCCTGCTGAGAGAATTTCATGAACGTCTTGACGCCGTAGTGGCCGAAGTCTCCGAAGGGGACAACAACCTCTCAAAGTGGATGGAGTCCTGGGATCGCGACACGCAAGAAGTGGAGGCATCCCTCGTTCGGCTGTGGAAAACCAACCCGATGAGGATACTAGACTCGTTGCCGAGTCAGAAGTCGCAAGAAGACGCACTGATGTTGCTCGGTAGTGAGACTACGCGCAAGAAAGACAGCTACACTGCCGACTCGAAAACCATGCTGAGATCTGTGAAGCAGAGCATCATTCGCCTGTCAGGCGCGTCGGTGCAGGCCGTTCCGGACTGGTTTCTCGCCGAGTACGAGGCGCAGCGAGAGGAACAACATTTCGCGCTTGGATCCTTTGGCAAGGTGTATCATGGTACTTGGTACAGAGAGAAGGTGGTGGTCAAGTGCGTCAACGCCGTGACTGAGGACGAGATGCGTGCGTTCAAGCGCGAAGCCCGCCTCTGGTTCAGAGCGCAACACCCGAACGTCGTGAGGCTGTTTGGTGCGTGCCACGTGAGTCAACCGTGCTTCTTCGTGTGCGAAGAGGCCAAGAACGGGAACCTCGTCGATTTCTTGAATAAAAGCAAGCATGTTGGCCGAGCCTTGACGTGGAGATTGCTTCACGGAGCAGCCTTGGGACTACAGTTTCTCCATGGTAAGAAGATCGTGCACGGTGACCTCAAGTGCAACCAGATCCTCGTGACGGAGGAGAAGACGGCGAAGTTGACGGATTTCGGGTTCAGCTTCGCTTTGATGGAGTCGAAGCCGAGCACCTCGACCGGAGCCGTACGATGGAAGGCGCCGGAGTTACTCCGAAGCGAGAGCTCCGCTCCGACGTTTGAATCGGACGTGTATTCGTTCGGCATGTGCGTTGAAGAAGCTGTGAGTGGGAATGTGCCGTGGGGGTCGCACCTACCAGACCAATCGGTGATATACAACTTGAATCATGGCATTTTCATATCCCGACCGAAGGCCTTCGTGAGCGATGAGCAATGGGAGTTTGTATGCGAGCTGTGTGCGTTCGATCCGTCAAAGCGGCTTGGTCTGAATGATGCAATCGGTCAGTTGAGTCATTTTGCCGCGGAGGAATCGGAATCGAATTAGGAACCAACTGTCGATTATAGGAGTAAGAGCTGAGGAATGAATTTTAAGTATTTGTTGCGAACCCAACATTTTTCAGTCAAACGGACAAAGTATGTATTCGGGTGGATAGCTGTCGGTGAGTCGGTACAAGTTGGCATCAGATTGACCCTGCTGTACTGACAGCTTTGATATCAAAAAACTAAACCGTGGACATAGAAGCATTTAGGCCTCAGCTGGTGGTGTCGCGGTACCAACCTCATTGGCGAGGGTCTGGCAACTCGAGGCCAACTCCTCGCAGTACGACAGTACGGTTGCAACCGCTCGCTGCTGGTACTCAAATTTTACCTGATCTTGAACTTTGACTTCCTTGAGTGCGACGAACACGCGATTATAGTGACTCCGAATCGCTTGGAGCACTGAGCGTGGCGACGATAACTCGTGCTGCGCTCGGGCCAAAACACCATCTCCTGAATCCAAACCTTCTTGAAGGCGCGAAAGAATGGATGTTTGCACGAAGTCCTTGATGGTTCTAGTATCAATCACGGTGGTTGAAGTAGGTGGCACTTCACAATGTAAGCAGATACTGCGAAGCCAGTAGAACGTGGTGCCTCCCTCACAGTAGCGAATCTGCACTCGGTTCTCACCGCGCTGCACAATCAACGGATCGAGATGCCAACTATTAAACGCGTAGTCCCAGAGGCCGATATGGTCATTCTCGCTTCCGTTTTCAGCGCGGGGGCAAAAGTTCTCGCGGATCACGTGGTCATTGAGGAGAACCGTCACGGGAGCTCGAGACGATGGACCGCCGTCACTAGCGAGGTGGCTCAGCTCTAGCACGAAGGGGTGGCTCTCAAAGCGTTCGTCGACTTGGAATGTTGCCGTGAAAGGGTTTGCCGCAGGCCCCAGCTTGATATGCCCGCTGTCACTGTCGTGGTAGAAGTCCCCATGGAGTCGTCGTCTATTGACCGGGCGAGCGAAATCGATTTCCGATCTGTACACGGCACCAGGATCAGATTCTGTACGTGCAGTGAGCATTAGTTGTGCTGTAGCGTCTTCGACGTCCACGCGGACGGCGTATAGCATCCAATCGCTCAACTGCTCCAGCGTCGCGTCAATTGTGGGGACCCTCACTGCATGGGACGATCCGACCACCTCCTCGGATAATGATCCTCTTATTCCCGCAATTAAACGCTGGACGTCATCGTCACACGCTCGAACGCCTAACCACCGCGCCTCTGTCATTCCGGCGATGCTAGGTTTGTAGCTTTCTGCGCTTAATCGTACCGCTTCTCGTGCAGACTGCTCGAAACGTTCAAGTGTGTGAATTAGCAGCTCCTCGTCCGTCACGCTGAGCGAGAGGCACTTGACTCGACTGCGAGTCTAATGCATCCATTATCGCATCGTTGGTCTCTGAAATCCACTCCGCAAGTAATCGTCGGCTTTCATCTTCAGCGACGGTATCTTCAGGCTCGATGTCTGAAGTGAAGTAATCCTCGACCTTCTTCTCCATCAAACACAGCTCTTTCTCTTCGGCTCCCCGTTTCGTTATCTCCTGTTGAAAGTAACCACCACGACTAGTATACGCTGATCGTATCTCCAAGACAGCTGCATCAACAGCAGCGATAAGTTTGTACACGTGCGTGACCTCCGCAGAACGGGCCTTGGCTCCGAAACAAGAAACAAACGCGTCGATTCTGCTATCGTTGCGGACGTCGCACCAGTTCACCAGGTCCTTCAACGCGCCCGCGGAAGCCGGCGGAGGTTCTCGTCGCCTTCCGAAAACACGACTCGCCAATGCGCTAACTTCACTATACTCCTGCTGAAAGTCTTCGTTTGGATTTTCATCGTTAATGCCCGTCGCGATCTGGGACAGCAAAGCGTCTCGCGCTGACCCGAGGAATACTTGGTCGACAAGTAAATTCACCTTACCTTCAGTGGCATCTTCCACGCATTGCACACACCGGCGTCGAATGTGGTCAATTTCCTCGTCTTCTTCGGTGAAGGCGTGACTTGAGTCCGCCTGGTCGTACTTGTTGACAAACACAAGGAGGTTGCGCGATGACGCCTGGCTCGGTAGTTCCCGGGCGTACCTCGTCCAGAAGGCCGCGACGTCCTTGGTCTCGAGCTGCGAGTAGGCGACCACCACAATCACGATATCGCTGTGCGCGATGGCCACCGCCCACTTCTCGTTAAGATGAGGCGATAGAGCCTCGTTGGAGCCGGGAGAGTCGACAATCTCAAGAGCGGTGTTGCTGGAGTGGGCCATGACAAGCTCTGGCACTCGAAGTCTCAACTCGCACTCTGCGTCAGGCGCTTGGTTGTCGCCCCCACGAGCGGCTGCGTTCAGCTCTCGTAACTTGGAGCTCACCACAGCAGCGGACTTGGTTTTCAGGATCGTTCGTTGCTCTGAAAGCTCGAGGGCGTCCTGCTGGGAGTCGCTTGGTTCGAGCAGCAACTCGAAGTGGTCGCTGGAGCTCCGCTCAATCGTAAGCATACCCGCCGTCGTGGCTTGGTCTCCGATCGGGCACAACATGGCACCCAAGAGTGCGTTGATTAACGAACTTTTGCCAGCGTTCATGGTCCCCGTGACCAAGACCGACACGCGGTGCTGCTCGACTCGAAGCAGGATCTCCCGTAAGAGATCGTGCGTCTTCTCAACCTTCTCTTCGATCTCATCGCGTATGTTGGTCAGGGGTTCAGCAGCAAGGGCGATCTCTCTCAGTTGGCATTTCATCGATTCCAGGTACCTTTGCAGGGTTCGAGAGGTGTCAGTGCCACTGACACCTCTCGACTCAGTGGGTTGAACCAACGCGAGCTTGATGTCCGTCTGCATCACCTCAGGTCCTGTATTGAAAGTATTCTTCATGTCGGATGCTTGCCGGGTTTTCAAGTGCGAGCTCTACAGTTGGGCCCGCATGGCGGATAGAGCTCCCCAGCGATGGGTACAGGTCTCGTGCATGAAGGAGGAACACCTTCCTTTCGACTCTTCTGACCAGCCAGGAGTTTCTTCGAACAGAAAATGAGCTTGGAATGGAGTCAGAAGTGTATCATTAGTAGTGGCGCTGGACAAGAACTCACACCGCGAGGCTCACTTTGCAAAAGAATCTCACTGAGTGACCATGGACGTGCTGAGTGCCGCAACTACCGGGGACTTGAAAAATGTTAAGGCGACAGTGAACGCAGGGGCGGATTTGGGATTCAGAGACGACGTCGGCGGGATGACCTTAACAAAAGCAGCTCAGGCCGGAAATATGGAGCTTGTACGCCTCTTTCTTGATCGAGGGTCCGACGTTAACGCCGTAGACGAGAACGGGTGGACTGCCCTAATGGAGGCGTCGTGTCACAACCACCTGGACATTGTTCGACTCCTTCTCGATCATGGCGCGGCAGTCGATGCGCAGGGAACTTACCAAAACACGGCGCTACTACAGGCCACCACGAACGACCACGTTGATGTTATTCGCGTTTTACTGGACTACGGCGCTGATGTAAGTCTTTGTCGCCGCTCCGATGGAAACACAGTGCTAATGGCAGCAGCTCACAACGGAGATAACGACATGGTCAACCTGTTCGTAGAAAAAGGAGGAGATATCCACGCCAAAAACATTGACGGATGGACGCCGCTCATTTGGGCGGCATTCGGTAATAATGGCCTCACGATAGGTCTCTTGCTACGACTTGGAGCCAACCTCCGTGATCATAGTGTACATGGGGTATCTGCGCTTAGTGTTGCGGCAGCGAATGGGTGCATCGTTGCTGCACAAGCTCTGATCGAACTCGGTATACCCCCCGATATAAGGTGTTTCTCTGGTGTTACGCCGCTCATGGCAGCAGCGCTACACGGACAACTAGCTATTGTGCACCTCCTTCTGGATAAAGGTGCTGATGTGAACCTGCAGGCCCAAGATGGAGACACAGCCTTGCTGCTAGCAGTTTGGAAGGGTCATAGAGCAGTGGTAGAAGTTCTGCTCACTCACAATGCCAACACAGAAATGGCTAAGGACGACGGACAAACACCGTTGATGTGGGCAGCGCAAATGGGGTTTACAGATATTGTACGCTTGCTGCTGGAAAAGAACACCACCGTCAATGCGACAAACTGCGAAGGCGACACCGCGCTGAAACTGGCCCAAGACAACAACCATAGCGCTGTGGTCGCACTGTTGTCTGCCGGTCGTGGAGGTACTTCTACCAAGGTTTTTTCAAGCATAAACGACCATAGCTATCCCGAAGAAGGACGCATTTTAAAGAGTGGCTCTGACTCTCGATCCGATTCGTACCCCCGACAGCAAAACTACCGCGTCAGCGATGTAGTCAGTGCCCCCAACTCGACCTCCAACCAAGAATCCCAGGAAGGCCAAGCTATCGCTCCACACTCTTCAAACTATGTCATGATACAATTTACAGACCTGTTCACAATGTGCGGCCAAATGGAAGAAACCTGTACGATGTGCGAAAATGTTCTCGAGAGGCTACAGCGGATACAAATTCAAGCCAACGAACAACCGGGAATCGTACCTCCCAATGCTCAAGCTGACCTCGCCTCAATTCGAGTTCGTTTTCACCACTTCCTAGTGAAGTACAAGCAGAGAAACCCGTTCGAGCGACTCGTGAGCACCCGAATGGTGATTAGTCTGTTGAAAGAATTTCATGAACGTCTTGACGCCGTAGTAGCCGAAGTCTCCGAAGGGGACAACAACCTCTCAAAGTGGATGGAGTCCTGGGATCGCGACACGCAAGAAGTGGAGGCATCCCTCGTTCGGCTGTGGAAAACCAACCCGATGAGGATACTAGACTCGTTGTCCAGTCAGAAGTCGCAAGAAGACGCACTGGTGTTGCTCGGTAGTGAGACTACGCGCCAGAGAGACAGCTACACTGCCGACTCGAAAACCATGCTGAGATCTGTGAAGCAGAGCATCATTCGCCTGTCAGGCGCGTCCGTGCAGGCCGTTCCGGACTGGTTTCTCGCCGAGTACGAGGTGCAGCGAGAGGAACAACATTTCGCGCTTGGATCCTTTGGCAAGGTGTATCATGGTACTTGGTACCGGGAAAAGGTGGTGGTCAAGTGCGTCAACGCCGTGACTGAGGACGAGATGCGTGCGTTCAAGCGCGAAGCCCGGCTCTGGTTCAGAGCGCAACACCCGAACATCGTGAGACTGTTTGGTGCGTGCCACGTGAGTCAACCGTGTTTCTTCGTGTGCGAAGAGTCCAAGAACGGGAACCTCGTCGATTTCTTGAATAAAAGCAAGCATGTTGACCAAGCTTTGACGTGGCGATTGCTTCACGGAGCAGCCTTGGGACTACAGTTTCTCCATGGTAAGAAGATCGTGCACGGCGACCTCAAGTGCAACCAGATCCTCGTGACGGAGGAGAAGACGGCGAAGCTGACGGATTTCGGGTTCAGCTTCGCTTTGATGGAGTCGAAGCCGAGCACCTCGACCGGAGCCGTACGATGGAAGGCGCCGGAGTTACTCCGAAGCGAGAGCTGCGCTCCGACGTTCGAATCGGACTTGTATTCGTTCGGCATGTGCGTTGTGGAAGCTGTGAGTGGGAATGTGCCGTGGGGGTCGCACCTACCAGACCAATCGGTGATATACAACTTGACCCATGGCATTTTCATATCCCGACCGAAGGCCTTTGTGAGCGATGAGCAATGGGAGTTTGTGCGTGAGCTGTGTGCGTTCGAGCCGTCCGAACGAGTGGAAATGCCGACTGTTATTGAGACGCTGGAAAAATTCGCGAATGACGAAGCGAATATATCGACCTAATCGGGAAAGTGCCTCTCGCGTAGCGCAATATGCCACAAAGGCATAACAAATACATGTAGTTGACGGGTCCCCACTCCTATCTGCTCACGTTCCGTCTTAAAAGCTACTGATACGTAAAAGCACCGCTACAGTACTTCTCGATCCAGAATTCAGAGATACCATCCCTGTCACGTCTGACCAGATAAATACAAAGATTCCGGCATGCTCGTACTTTTTTCACGGACGCGATGAATGCGCTACGCACTGCTGTGTCTGGTTCGTGCGTACGCTTTACACAGGATGGCTTCGACCTGGACCTGACCTACATCACGCCCAAGCTCATCGCGATGGGGTACCCGGCCTCCGGTATCGAGAAGACGTACCGGAACAGCGTCAACAAGGTATCCAAATTGCTCAACTTGCGGCACCCCAACACCTACCGCGTCTACAATTTAAACGAGAGGAGCTACGACTACAGCAAATTTGAACGTCGGGTGGCCGAATTTGGCTTCCCAGATCACCACCCGCCGCCGCTGCAAATGCTGCTGGACATCATGTACGACATGATTCAGTGGGTATCTAAGGACCCCAGACACGTGATCGTGGTGCACTGTGTGGATGGTATCGGCCGCACGGGCCTTGTGTGCTCGTGCTACATGCTGCTCACGGGTTATTACGACGGCATTTTTAAGCTACGCATGGAGAGAGATCTTCGCCAGATCGCCAGTATCAGTTTCGAGATTTTTGGAACGCTAGGGGTCAAGGAGTGCGCTTACCCAGCCAAGCACTCTACATTTACTACTTTGTCAAGGCAGTGAGGAGATTGGGTAGGCTGCCCACGCAAATCCCGCAGCTGATTCCGGCCAAGAAGATGCACATGAAAAGTATCCGGGTCCAAGGTGTGCCGGATTTTGACGCTGCACCGAGAGGAGGATGCACACCATTCTTGCAGTTGCTGACAGCACCCTCGCAACATCATCAAACGGAATTGTTCTACACTAGCTCGCCTGAGCTTGAAACGTACGAGGCAGACCCAGATGGGTCGTTCGTCTTCGAGGTGCGTTTGCTGGTGAGGCACGTGATTTGATGCCGAGGACTGACGCGTTTGTTGTGGTTCAGGTAAATGTGGTGGTACAAGGTGATGTGTTGATGAAGTGCTTCCACTCCAAGAAAGCAAGGCTGTCGGGCAAGCACATGGTCACGATGTTTCACTTCACTTTCAATACCGACTTCTTCCACGATAGGGTAAGTGTCACGAGACTTGGCTGAGCAAGTGACGTGTGCGCTAACAGCGATGTCATCTACTGTACGTCTCGTGTAGAGCAACTTGCTCAGGTTGCCAAAAGCCGAAGTGGATGAGGCTACAGGTAACCAAAGGTTCCCCGAAAGTTTCGAGGTTCTCTGCGAACTTGAAATTCTAGAAATGAACGGGGACCCAGAACTACCATCGGGGAGCACTAGTATGGGAGATATCCAAATATCTGAAACGCCTAATGAACACAACGCCTACAAATCACAGTGCTTGAAGGAAACAGCCCCTTCAATGCAAGGTTGGCTTCTGTACAAGCAAGATGGGTGTTTCACTAGTTGGAAAACATGGTGGTTTGTGGCACGGGAGGGGAAAATCCTGTACTACCGAGGGAGGTTGGATGCTGCACCACCTCTAGAAAAAGTTGATGTACGAGGTGCAAGTGTGGAAGTTTCTGGTATCAGCGAGCCGAAGCGGGGGCAGCATTTTTTTTAGGTAGTCCTTCCAAAGCCCGATCGGCGAACTTTTGTTTTTGGTACCGAGACCGAAGAGGAGCTAGTTGCTTGGATTAATGGAGTGACAGCTCAGTCCGTATATGGCAGGGCTGACACGACGTCGATAGAGCGGTCTTCTTTGCCTCGCAACGATACAATTGCTATGAGCGTTTGGTCATCACCACCAGCGTCAGCCACACAAAGCACCCCAGCTGAATCTGCGATTGTCTCGAGCGACAAACTTTCAACAGAAGCGCAAATGTACGCATACTCGGCGGACGAGCAGTGGGAAGTTGCGCGGCTTCAGCAATTCATGTGCGAGACACGTAGTGCGAGCACAATCACTGAAAATTACACTGAATACGATAGGAATTCAAAGGCATCGACTTTGCATGGGCTGAACAAATCTCCTCACGGAACACTCATGCCCCAGCTCCACTTCTACATTGTTCGCCATTATATGGCTGATGCCGAACAATTGTTGTGCTTGTAAGGTTCCCACTGCATATTGATGCGATGGAATACAATCCACTTGACTTTATTCTGCTAATTGCTGGTGCGGAAATTTCAGCCTCTGATGCGGTGAAGACGCACACGGACCAAAAGGGGGCTTCGGCTTGTCAAAATTCAAAGGAAATTCCTACGTCTTCGAGTGGGAGAAATTACGAAGTACTTAGTACAGGTTTGGCTCTGAAAGCGATCCCAATTGCGACGAAAACTACGACCCATCTAACCAACCATCAAGCCGACAGGACATAAGCTCAACTACCAGCTCGATCTCAACCAAGGCCCGCGACGCTGTTGTAGTTCACTTTGAAGTCCTACTGACAATGTGTGAGGAAAATGCAGGAGACTTTCGAAATGAACAAGTGCGTTCTGGAGCGATTCGCCAAAATACAGCAGCAGATTGACGATGAGAAAGCTAAAAGGCTGAGTGAGTTTCGAGCACTCCGAAATCGTTTCCAAGCCTTCCTCACGAAATACAAGCAAGGTGCAGCGTTTGAACGACTTGTGAGCGCCCGGACGGTAGTTGATCTGCTGAGAGAGTTCCATGTATCACTCGATTCAATTGAAGCAGAATTGTCTGGTGGGTCAATAAGTCCGATTAACCCGAGTTGGAAATTTGGAACAAGAGCGCCAAGAGGTAGAGAAAAGTTAGTACGCCTATGAGAGGCCAACGCCATGAACATCCTCAATGCTTTGCCAGACCAGACGTCACAAGATAACGCATTACTGTTATTCAGTTGCGAGACTACCAGCAGTCGGAATTCTTCCAGTGCTTAATCAACGGAACTACTACGGTCCATTACCCAGTTTCTCGTTCGAATGTCAGGAGCTGCCGTCCCCGTTGTCCCAGGGTGGTTTATCCCAGACCATGAGGTGCAAAGGGAACGATCCCATTTTGCACGCGGTTCGTTTGGCAAAGTGTACCGCGGGAGGTGGCAACCAAAAAAGTGGTGATCAAGTGCGTGCATGTAGTATCCGCTAACGACGAGCGAGATTTCTCGAGAGAGGCTCGGGTTTGGCTCCGGGCTCAGCACCCGAACGTTGTACGATTCTTCGGCGCATGCCATTTAACGCGGCCGTGTTTCTTTGTGTGTGAAGAAGCTACGAACGGCAATTTGGTTGACTTTTTGAGCAACAATAAGGAAAATTGGGGGGCATTCGTGTGGCGCTTGCTGCATGGTGCAACATTGGGTTTGCAATTTCTACACCAGAACAAGATCGTCCACGGCGATCTTAAGTGCAACCAGATCCTGGTGAGCGAAGATTTGATTGCAAAATTGACGGATTTCGCGATGAGTTTCGTGTCAATGGAGTCGAGACCTGCCACTACGAGTGGAGCTGTCCGATGGAAGGCCCCGGAACTACTGATGAACAATAGGAATGCACCAACATTTGAGTCGGATTTGTACTCGCTAGGAATGTGCGTCGTGGAAGTTGTAAGCGGTAGGGTACCTTGGCAAGTTCATCTTCCTGACGTTGCAGTGGTTTATCACTTGACGCATGGGAACTGCCATCTCGACCGAAAGAGTTCAAGAACGACGAGCACTGGGAGTTCGTGCGCAAGCTCTGCTCCTTTGAGCCATCCGAACGGTTGGATCTAGCCGCAGCTGTAGAACAGCTTGAGATTGTTGCTAACGTAGAAAGGATTCAGGCAGAGAATGGAAGTATCGGATGCGGTGACACCCACGGCAACCGCCATTCAATAACTACTGTAGTATGATGTGCCTGGTGATAGTTCTCCTGTACCCTTGAGCAGCAAATTCAACATCAAGATCGATGAAGTGTTGAATGATGAGGATGACTATTAGGCGTTTTCAAATACTGTAGTTACGATGCCCCAATCCTTGTAGCTTTAGGCATTATTAACAACTAAAAAATGCACTGCCTATTTGTGCATTGTGTTGTATGTGCGGGGATTGTTGCCTGTCGATATCAAACCTGTGAAAATGTCGATACCTTTGCTGTCTGGGAAAACAAAACTCTAGCGAGAAATCCGATTCTGCGCCTTATTCAGGCTGCAGTAGTGTCGCTCGTGTTCGGCACGGTCCTTCTCACGGAGTTCCTCACCACAGCCATTTCCACACACCACAAACCGCATGGGGCATGAACGCTGGTGGTTCTTGAGCGTATTACAAACAAACACTTCTCCACAGCCAAGAGGGCACCAAATTGGTCGGAAGGTGCATTCCCACATCTCGTGCCGTTCCTTTTCGTGAGCTAGCAGCAACTTCACAAAGCACTGGTATTTGCACGTCACCTGACGCATTCTGCATTCCTCTTTCCGGTGGTGAGCTATTTGCGCGTGAGATAGATTTGTCTGGCCGCACAGTCCACACACTGTCAACCGATTGGGGCATTGACTGTTCTCGTGCGTTATACGGTCTTCCTCTAGAAGTGTTTGCTGGCACTTCACACAACTCACTGTGCGTTTGCGACATTCCTGCGCTGCGTGCATATCCAAAGTGTGCAGTGGCACTCGGCGACCACAGCCTAACGGGCAAAGCACCAGTCGTCGAGGACAAGTTGTTGAAATGTGTTCATCCATTTGCAAGACAGGAACATTATTTCGTCCACACCGGTTTGGACAGATCAACTGACGCAAATCGCATTCATCTTGCTCGTGAATTGCTTGGGTGTTTGCTATGACGGTTTCCTTGCAACCCCATTTGCATGCAACGCGACGAAGTAAACAGACGGTAGTCTCGTGGTGAGGACGATTCTTTAGCAGAAGATCATTGAGCGCACATCCATTTCGACAACGCACGCTGCGGTGAGGGCAATCTCCTGTCACGTGAGCCTTTACTTCTTGCCACCGAAGCTGGAAAACTTCGGGAGTTGTGCCTTCATCCTCTTCTGTTTCTGCTATCAAACACTGCAATGGACAGGGGACAATCCGCATAGGACACTGCGTTTTTGCATGCAACAGGTTCCGCTGGTAGGTCATACTCTCGCCACAATCGCACACCACCATTCGGAACTCGCAGTCATTTTGGAGATGCTGTGCACGATACTGAAAAAGGTACCGATCAGTACACTTCTGGTTTGTGCAGCTGACAAGCCGAAGCGCGCAAGAATGCTCAAGGTGGTCTTTAAACTCCTCCGCCCATAACTTTTCGATGTCGCAACCATTTGGGCATGACACATGACGCTTTGGGCACTGATGTAACTCGTGGGTTTCTAAAGGGTTGGTGTCTCTGATAACCTTTGCTTGCTTTAGCAGGTGATCCTCGAATTGAGTCATGAAACCACATCCCCACTTGCACACACCATACAAGCCTGATATCGTGCTAATTACATGCCCACGCTTACCACCCATCGCTGCTGCTAGCATACTCGCAATTTTCACGAAACCACGGTTTTGTGCATAGTCCAATGCTGTTTTACCTTTTAAGTCGTGCAGGTACACATCCACTTCTGGGTAAGCCAAAAGGAACCGCACGAATTCCTCTTTCCCATTGTCTGCAGCTACCATGAGCGCGGTACGGCCGTTTAAGCGTGCCACCAGATTCGGATTCGCACCGCGCTCGATCAACACCTGAGCGCACTTCAGCGTGCCATAAAATGCGGCAGTCCCCAACGCTGTAATACCCTTGGAACTCTCATAATTGACCAACGGTCGATTCATTACGCGGTCCAGCAAATATTCAACCACCAACACTTCTTTGCCATCTTCATTCTCTACGTAGACTTCTTCGACACAAGCTGCCATCAGCGCAGATAAACCGCCACCACTCGTTTCGAAGTCTGCAAATGCCCCGTCATCCAGTAGACGCGATACCTCGATGAAATCTTGAGATATAATCGCTGCCTGTAAAGCCGCGTGCTTTTCTTTAAGCTCAGCATTCTTTCGCAGGACACTTCGTCTTATCGCCAACTCTTTTTGCCATTGATGACTCACAGCTTCCATCCTTGATAGAGCATCATTCACAAACTCAGCGGTGGATGCGTAATATGTAACATCAGGAGATTCCCACCCCGTCGTTGCCTTGAACAAGCGACTGTCATAATATTTCAGGGCACAATGGAGCGTATCTGCCACTGTCATCGGTCTGCTGTAGTCGATCTCATCCGAATTTCCTTGATCAGTTCGGGTCTTTTTCTGCTCCGATGCCAGCGGCTGAAGCTTCCACTTACCTTTTCGCTTTACCATATCCTGGCCTTCCGGTGAGATGGGAGCTAGATCCTCAAGAAGAGCACCGGGATACACTCGCTCGGGTAACACGTACGTCTTTTGCCACAATTTCGCATCTTCCGATAGCAGAATTGCTGCGATTTCTGGATACCCGTTGATAACAGCCTCGTGAAGAGCAACTCGATGGGTTTGGCGGAAGTGTACGAGTTTACGACGGTAGTGCCCAACAATAAATGAATGCGCCACGTTGCGAACTAGTGCATCTGTGACCGCGTCGGAGCGAAGTTTAACACCACCAGCACTCATTTCTTGCATGCGCCGCTCCCGTTCAAATTTCTTCCTAAACTGGTAATCGCGCACGAGCACCTGGATGAACGAGGCACACAGGGATTGTTCCTCGAATTGATGGCCGCTACAAGCACCATGAGACATCAGCATGTGAACTATCGCCTCATTACCTACAGCGCAGGCAAATGTCAGTGGAGTGTGTCCACTCAACGCCGCATAATTCAGCAATTTGTATGTGTTCAGACGTTTCTTGGCCACCTCGAGTTCCTTTACAGCTGCATCAGTCTGAACGCGAACGGCTTCGACTTCTTCTTGGCGTGCTGGAAGAGATCGAGCTTCCACTTGGGCCTCAAAATTGGCATGCTGCTGTTTTTCGCGAGCTAGGGTAAGAGCTGCTTCAAGTTGGCGTTTTCGCTCCACCAGAACTTGACGCTCGGACCGAGCCTTGTACTCGATCTCGACCCCTTGCACCCACGTAGCCAAAATCCCCACGATGTTACCACGAAGTGCCTCTGCTGGAGGAATTCGACTATTCAAACTACGCTCACTTCCTTCGCTGTTAGTGAGGAATTCCGCTCGACTCTCCTTAAACGCCGCTGAGCACGCAGCGAAAGCGGGTGTTTTCAGGCATTCGCGGCGGACTTTAGCCATGACATCGGGGGATATGGTTTGCTGTCGATATCCGCGTAGTCGGCGTAAGAGACTACGATCCATGAGCAGAGCCTGAGCTGTCTTCCACCATTCCACATCAGTGTACTCTGTCGCGTTTCGTCTTCCACGGGGAACTACCCCGCATAGCAACGAGAGAGCTTTCACAACAACGAGAGAGGTCTCCGAAGGAACATGGGCGTTTAGTAGCAATGCGATATCTTGTGCAGTGATTTCGCGGATCATAGCTAGCATGTCCACTTCAAGTACGTGCGAGTCGATGTCGGACGCTTCCTCGGCCTTTTCCACATTCTGTAAGCGACGGCAGCTATCATCAACTTGCGAAGATAAATGAACTGTTTCGACACGCTTCGCCTCCGTCTCTGCAATGCATTCATTGAACACGTGGATAGCGTCTTCCAATTCAGCGCGCACCGCCTCTGCCTGTTTCTCTTTCTCATTGACCAAATCCTCAAGAGCCTCCATGGGGTTTGCGACGGGAAGCGCGTGGCTTGCCGTTTTAGCAGAATACTTGAAACACTGGATCAAGTGATCGTAGTTGGAGCACGCGATGGCGATAAAAAGCTCACGCTGAGCGCGCTCAAGCTCCGCCTGTTCTTCAAGCAATTGGATGATCGCTTTCCATTTTGATTCAGTTGGAGGGTGTTTGTTAGCTGTCATCGTAGTCGCAGGATCCGACTCTGCGAATGCGTGAGCCATTTGAATGAGGTTTCTACCTTGTCGGTTAGTGTGAGAAACGTTAGCTCTGTTTTCGATCAATAGTTTTACCATGTCTGGATCTTGTGCAATGCAAGCTTCTGACAGTGGCGTTCTGCCCCGAGATGTTTCAAGGTTCACATCAGCTCCGAACCGGAGCAAAAGTTGAATGAGATCCATATTACCGAGAGAAGAAGCCAAAACCAGCGGCGAAAACCCATTCGCGAATTCTTCATTCACCACGACAGAGGCATCGACGTTCTGCAACAAATACGTTGCGAGATCAAGATCTTGCGTCTTCAAAGCCCAGAGCAGTGCATTTTCACCGTGGACGGCACACCGAACAAGCTTGTTTCCTATGTGCCAGACCCGAATAGGACGAGCACACAACTTCCCGCCGACGCCACACGGAACTACCCGTTGACGACAGCGCTTCCAATGATCCTCATAGAGATACGCAAAAATCCACTCACGGCACCCTGTTGGACACTCCATGGTACGCATCAAGCACTTGCACTTGAGATGCTCCTCCATTTCGCAGCACGGTACATGCAACCCGCATTGGTTTTCGCAAAACAGCAACCGCTTAGAGCATTCATCCTTTTCGTGGGTATCGGAGTCGATATCCTTAAGTCGCACACCGCAACCTTTTCTGCAGCTTACAACTCGTTGAGGGCAGAGGAGATTGTGGTGTTCTTGCAGCGAATCAAACTGCATTCGTTGTTTGCACTCGTTGCAATCCACAAGGCGCTTTGAGCAGCTGTACAGAAGATGATGAGCGATCTCGTTGTGGCGTAAGGTTTGTCCACAGCCAGCTTCGCATTTACCATGTGTACGCAGTGGACAATCATCTTGTTCGTGTTTATCACGCTCGCAAAACCAAACTTCCCCATCACAAATTCTGCACTTAATCGAGCGTTTGGGGCATTGAGTAGATTCGTGCTCGCTGGTGTCATCCCAACAAATTTTCTTAGAACATCCAAGTCTGCAACCTCGAGGACGTTGCTGACATTCTTTGTCGAGATGCGCTTCTAGCATTTTCACTGGGAGTGACGAGTGGCAATACTCGCAGAAGACACACCGTAATACGCAGTGATTCGATTCGTGCTCCGCAAGAAGCGAGAATGCCATAATTTCCCCACATCCCAGCCGGCATTTTCCGTTGCGCATGTTGCAGCGCTTTGCCAGATGAAAATCAACGCTGTGCGCTGGAAGTCGCTGCCCACAGTTGAGAGGACATGGAACCAGTCGGTGACAGCACTCATCTTCGATATGAGCAGCAATTGCACTTGCCGTCAGAAGGCCACATCGGAAGAAGCGAGAGGCATCATGATCTTGTGGCAATACGACGTCGTACTCGCGCAGATCAAGCGACATCCAAACAGAGCGTCCATCTGGCAGTTCAAGTAAATGTTGCGCTTTGCTTTGGTCGAATGTTAGAATGCGGCAAATGCAGGAAGTACTCTTCTGCATTTCGAGCTGGTCGCACGTCCGCTGAAGGTTAGCGTAGAGAGTTTGGAGCCATTCTAGGAGGAACCCCATCGTCTCTCGTTTCCGAAAAACAGTCGGTACTGTTTTCAACTCCTCTTCAGTTGATTCAGACTCAGTCCCGTGTTGCTGCGCACTATTCATCCTAGCAAGAAACATTTCGTACTTCAAAACGCGCTTCTTCATCACCTTCAGGCTGGTTTTTCTTTCCTCGATCCGTGCAATCTTCTCGTCCCCACTCAGCAAAGAACGTATACATTCATTATCACTGTCGAATAGCCGGATGTGTTTACCACACAAATCGAGCGGGCAGTATGTCTTTCTTCTAGGACAGTTGCCAGCGTCTTGTAGTTCATGTACCATCATGAGGTGTTGAGGCAGCATCACAACATTTGTATCTGTGTTGCAGCAATGATTAGGACATGCCTTATATTCCAGCATGCATTGCCAGCGATAGTGTTCTTCTGTAAAGCAAGCCAATATCTGCTCGCTCAGCTCGCATCCATTACGACAAGGTACAAGTCGAAAGGGGCATTCATCAGTTTCATGGTGATGGCGCGCGGAAGCCGTACCGGCAAGTCTTTCGTCACAGCCGTAGGGAGCCCACTTGCACGAGAGCTCCCGCAGCTCACAGAGTGTAGACAAATGAAACTTCATATCTTCATACGTCACCAATATCCCGCACCCTCCGTTCACAGAGTTTTTCCCAGTGCAAGGAACCATTCGTTTCGGGCATTCTTGAATTCTGTGAGTCTTGGCGTAATTCGCAGTGAAAGTGGCTGGACACCCAAGGTCGCACATCACTAATCGTAAAGGGCATTCAGAACTCTCGTGATCATCCAGGTCGTCAAAGCGTACCACGGCTCCACAAAAAAGTCGACATTGCATGTCTCGTTTTCGACAGTGGTGATCGAGGTGGTGGTTGCGGTCTCGGAAAAGCATTTGCTCTTGGCATCCATACTCAAACTTTGTGCACGATACCCGACGCATTGGACAAACATGGGCGTCGTGCTGCTTTCGCTCTTCGAAAATGAACTCGGCATCGCAATTATCGCATTTGATTCGGCGTTTCGTGCAATGATGCTGTTCATGTGTCGGTAGCACATCCTTGGGGGCAATAAAGTTACAGCCATCGTGATGACACGTGGTAAGTTTCGTGCGCTTTGCGTGGGTATCAACATATAGTTTGTGGTCTTCAGCCTCCTTGATGGCCTTTTGGACCTGTCGAAGAACTTGAATCTGAGGAGCCAACGCTTCATCACGATCTGAACACGGCTCGGCTTGGAGATCGGTGCAGATCAAATTTGCCTGCTCTACAGCATATTGTGCCAGGCTGAGGGCATCTCTACCGGTTTGGTCTCGCAACCGCATCTTCTTCAGAAAGGTTTTGTGCCACTCCGTTTCAACGGCCTTAACTTCTTTAGCCCGTTGACCGCTTTTGTAAGACTTGTTCTTGTGTAGAGCTTGCAGCTGTGGGTCGACTTCACAGGAGAAAGTTTCGATTGGTTTTGCTGGAAAACACTGATCACGCGTGGCGATAAGAAGATGATGCACGATTTTGGCTTGCGAATTGCTAATCGCGTGCATTAACGCAGTCTTCCCATCCCTCGTCTTTTGATTTACATCAACTCCAAAGCGTAGCAAGTGCAATACCACAGCCTCGTGACCACAATAAGACGCCCATGTCATTGCAGTATGGCGGAGTTTTGTTTCATAATGAAGATCGGCTCCCAACGCAAGCAACTCCTGCACGGCTGCAACGTAGCCGAAAGCTGCACACTTTGCCAACGGGGTCCAGCCTTCTCGCGTTTCAATATTGACGAAATATTGCGATCGGAATGGAATATCTGTCGGTGTGTCGATCATGACCTTCAAGTCATTGAGAGCGCGAACAAATTCGGTCGATGGTATCGTCGTCGCTTTGAGGAATCTGGTGAGCCCACCTTCGTCGAAGAACTGTGGTGCTATCAAGGTTTCAATGCGCTGAATGTACCCTTCGTGACGATTTAAAAGCTCTCGACACTCCGCCACTCGTTCTTGGCGATTGGCGAAACTTTGAAATTGGATTGATTTTTCTCGCTGCCGATGCTCTAACCATTCGAGAACTTGCCTGTTACCTGTCAGCTTTGCCCAATCAAAGGCAGTTCTCCCTGACTGATCCGTCTTAAGCAGATTCGGCTCGAATGCAAGCAGACTCTCAACGATGTCGTTTTCATAACCGTTGCTATCGACATTGTTCGCTCGAGCGCTTAGAATTGGAACATCTTCGCCAATGTTGTTTGATAACAGAAGGGTATCCGACACACTTCCCTGCTTGGGGAGCGGCCTATGCGGTGCCACAGCTACAGCGATAGCTTTCATGAGCGGCGTGTACCCCTTTTTGTTGGAAGTGTCAATCGAGACTCCGCTAAATACGCAATCAAGCACCACAATACCAGCGTCAAAATATCTCGATTTTTCCAGGCTAGATGACATTGATGTCGTACCTCTTCATCAATATCTGCACTGCATCCAGATTCTTAGCTGACACTGCAGCAAGAAGTGCAGTCTCCCCCGTCTTGGTTTCGTAATTGGCTGGTACGTCTCCATTTGTGACCATCCATAGAACTTGGCGAAAATCTCGTCTTCGTAAAGCCTCTTCGTATTGATGACACAGCTTCGAATCCACGATGCGTGTTGCATTACCCCCAGTGTCTACACCGAGTTTAGCTTTTTTCTTCCTCTTTTGTGGCTTGGCTCCACCGAGAGATGCATAAGGACTGGGATCTTCGACATCTCGCTCGATAGCGACGTACTTTTTGGATTTGCCTCGTTGAGACTTCGAATACGGAGTCAGCAGTGGCGCCAACCTGGACATTTTCTGAGTCTCACCCTCCTATACCTTCGTCTCCTATAACAACTATCTGGATCACCTTTTGGCGTGAGCATTCGCTGATTCCGTTTTAGCTCGTGCGAACGCTCCAGTATTTTTAGGCAACCGACAGCATTAGGCTGGTTGGGTTGGTTATCTTCAACCTCTTCCGAACCAATTCAGCACGCATTGACGTTGTCAGTTCATGCTGTGGCAATCCCTCTAAATTGCTCAAGCGCAGTTATTATCAAGGTTGTCATCCTTCGAGACCAGTCCGCGACGCGGGTGTTGGCGAAATGAGGCGTCGGTCTGGTCTCTCGCCTCCCCCGATCGAGTTTCTCCCCCGACGATTCTATCTGGTAGTGATTCGAGAGCGAACGACTTGTTCAATTCACCGTTCGAAGGACTCAAGTCGTGATTCATCATTCAATTCAATGGCGACTGCAGATCGGCATCTCTTCCCAAGAACGCCAGGCATCCAATTCGTATCACTCCAGGATCAACTTTTACCCAGCACCCCAAGTTGCGGCGATTTTTTGCTTGGAATCCCCCAGACAATTCGCTTCAACTCTTTTCTGACAGGCATCTTGAGGTCGACCGCCACATCTCCACTCGTCGAAGACTCCGCTACATTATGTGACGCTGCCAAAGTTGGCTCTGAAAAGGCGCATTATTTCTTCTTGCGAAGGCGGCATCTTCGAGAGGAAATTCAAGCTGTACACCTCATTTGCAGATGGCGCCTTTTGTACCTTAAGCTGCCTCCACACGAAGCATTGGCCCCGTTTGAACACCTGCCCTACCTTTTCTCGTCATATTTGTCTTCGTCAGATCCATTTGACCCGCCAAATCTTCTGGTGTCACTTGTAGGAATAGCCAGAGGTCTGGAGAAGGAGATCTTGGGTCGATATACTCGTACGAATGGAACAACAGAGCCCACGTGGGATTTGTTGGCTCACAGTGATGAAGAACCAAAACTCTGGACGATTTCTCAGCGGTTCCTTGTATACAACGGATCTTGTACTGGAGAAGCGGGCTCTGATGAAAGCCGAAAAAGTGCCGGGCTCAAACAGGACGAACAACCAGATGATCTGCGGGACACGTTATCAGTTTTCAAGCGACGAAAAGTTTCACTTGTGGTCAATATGAGCAAGCCAAACTGCGAGCCCAGTGTGTTTTCCACGGAAGGGTTGGAAACACTGGACATTGCGGCGACACCATCCGCATTCACTTCCACACTATCTCATGACGACAAACTCGCTCCAATGGATGAAGTTCTCGTAAGCAGATTTCTCGAGGCTTGCGAAGGCACCGAGGGCCTCATTGCAGTTAATGCCTCCAGCGAACTTGGCTGCGTGTCAGCAGCAACCTGTATCGGATGCTACTTGATGAAGCACTCAAATTTCACTTCGCAGGAGGCAATAGGCTGGCTCCGATTCTGTCTTCCCGTGAAAATTCCGTTAGCTTGGGAGCTGTTTCTTGGCCAAATGCAGTCTCAAATGTGGTTAGAAGGGGAGCGATTCCGGAGAGCTAGAGAAGGCGACGACATATCCGAGTCGCCTACCAGCGATGCGATGCATATCAACATCGGGAAAATCAGTCTTGGTCGAGTCTCGCTTCTAGGAACTCGAGATCGAGACAGACACCGCGCTGACCCCCACACAGCGAATATCCCCGTCACCACTTGTCTCTCCAGTCGCACGCAGGAACCTCACCAATCTCCAACGGCAGCAACGACCTCGGCCCAACTCAAACGACGTCCGCTCACGCAGGGCAGCGCCGGTAGTCGACGGTATCACCGCAGCACTGACGGCACGAGCTTGCGTGCCGACTTTGCGCTCATGCACAAGTTCCTCCACCAAACTCCATCGACAAGTACGCGGTCACCAGCTACCACCACCTCGAGCACAACTACAGCAACAACTCCTCTCCACGCCGTTCCATCGCGTCCGAAAGCTTCTCGATCACCCGACGGCACCCCAGCAAACTGTACCGAAGCCCTTGCATGACCACACCATAAAAAACATAAAAAATAAAAAAATAAAACAAGAGATCAAGAAATGATCAACTTTGAAAACAAAAAACAATAGGATCACCTCTTCCTCACTTTTCCCTCTCTTCCTCACAACTTCTCAACGTGGTTAAGCGGTGCCTCTGCGTACTTTGCAATTGTGTCCTGGGCGATCGCCATGACTTTGTCGTGCACCTGCTCGATGGTGCCCGTGGCGTCCACGACGTGCCACTTGGGCGTCGTGCGCTCCATGATGTCATGGAAGTTCTGGTACACCTTCTCCTGGAAGGCCGTGGTCTCGTACCGCTCCTGGCCGAAGTCGGCGCGCGTGGACGCCTGCGTGACCGGCACGTCCAGGAAGATGACGGCGTCGGGCTTGGGCAGGCCGATCTCGGGCGCCCAGCACCAGTCGAGGGACATGCCGCTCTTGGCGGCCGAGAAGGCCACGCCGCTGAACGAGTAGCGGTCCATGATGATGTGCTGGCCGCTGGCCAGCAGGCTCTCGATCTTGCCGGCGGCCTCCCAGCGGTTGGCCGAGAAGAGCAGGTGGATGGCGTGGTCGTCCATGGCCTCGGAGCTCGTCAGGTACGAGTGGATGCTCTGGCCGATGGCCGTGCTGCGGTCCGGGAAGTGCAGCAGCGCCGAGGGCTGCGACGGGGATGACGCATTCAACGCCTCATGCAGCAGCTTGGTCTGCGTCGTCTTGCCGCAGCGATCCACGCCCTCGAAGAGCAGGAAGATGCCGCGTCGAGTCATGCTTGGCCTGGTGGTGCAGTTTGGATTTGGTAAGATGGCGGGAGCGGATAGAGACTGACCAGGGGCTGAGGACGTCGAAAGACCAGTGGATGTATATGTATGTGCATTATCCTAGAGCTCCTTGTTGGCAATGAAAATCCTACTAACGTTCATGTAGTCTTCTTCACCCGATGTTCCACAATCTGTTTGGGCGTGGGCTGATAGCGCGCTGGAGCTTGTTCATGCTAGGCTAGGGCGCATACAGATCGGCAACGGGCAGCAATTTGTAACAGCGGTGATATTCTGCGACCTTGGGTGCTCGTTCAAGCATCCATCTTGCTCTCCAGCAAGGGAGGGGTGAGAGATTGAATCATGACAACGAACTAGGCGAGAGGGGCAAGACGTTTTCATAGTTTGCCAACGTACACAAACAAGAGGTGATAGCTTTGAGGCGTGTTTTGCTTTGCAACCTGCGTTGCTCACGCTTTCTTGGGATACCTCACACGCCACCGCTCGCGGCAGCTTTAACCAGCGATGTGGCCGCCGCAGGTCTCGAGTTATTTCTAGTCGCGCTGAGACTATGTCATGCCTATCAATGTCACCGTGCTGTCAGGCTCACCGGGGTATTTCTGCTTAGCTCCCACCGAAGAAACGGACAACTACTCCATCGCGTTTTCACCGGAATATGTTGGATCTGTGTATCGCGCTACAACAAGGTAGTCAATCGAAAATTGCGAATCAAGATCACCGCCTGCGATGAAGCGCTTTGGGGTAGCCGTGAATACCGACCGATTGCCATCTCCAAGCATTATCACATTTGCTCTCAACCAAGCAAGCCCTCCTTCCACTCCACACCCACCCAGCACCAACAACCATGACCAAGTTGGCCATTATCCTCAGTTTCGCCTCCGCGGTCGCCGTGGCGCTCACCAGCTTCGACGGTGTCAACGCCGCTAGTCTCCGCAAGGTCGATGCCGACGGTTTCCTGGGCAGCTTTGATGCCAGCGCCGACGCTAGCGACAGCGGTTCAGGCGAACGCTTCTTGTTTGAGGTAGAGGGAAGCGAAAGCACCGACAGTGATGCCGATGACGAAGGCAGTGAGAGCCTCGATGGAAAGCGTTTCCTCGTCGAAGTGGAAGACAGTGCCAGCGCCGACTCGGACACCGGTAGTGAAAGTGTCGACGGTGAGCGGTACCTTGCCGAGGTCGAAGGCAGCGAGAGTGCCGACTCGGACGAAGGCAGTGAGAGTGTCGATGGTGACCGCTTTCTTGCGGAGGTCGCGAGTAGCGAGAGTGCAGACTCGGACACCGGCAGCGAGAGTGTCGATGGTGACCGCTTCCTTGTCGAGGTCGAAGGCAGCGCGAGCGCGGACTCGGACGAAGGTAGTGAGAGTGTCGACAGTGACCGCTTTCTGGAGGAAGTTGAAAGTAGCAAGAGTGCTGACTCGGACGAAGGCAGTGAGAGCGTCGACAGTGACCGCTTTCTCGAGGAAGTTGAAAGCAGCAAGAGTGCCGACTCGGACGAAGGTAGTGAGAGTGTAGACGGCGAGCGCTTTCTAGTTGAAGTGGAAGGCAGCGACAGCGGCAGTGTCGAGGATGAGGGAAGCGCGAGTACTGAGGACGACCGTTTCTTGAAGGAGGTCGAGGGCAGCGAGAGCGCCGATGACAGCGAGAGCGGCAGCGCGTAAGTGGCGGTGATGACCGCAATGGGTCTCTGAGTAGGCAAAACTTCAGTTATGAACCACCACGATATGGTGGCAATAATATCAAATTCCAGTTGCAAAGCATCACGGCTATGATTTTTTTGCGTTATCCAAAATGTAGAGCCCCATACTTCAGAAATGTTCTTTAGGCGTGCACCGACAGCCTCAAAGTGAATCGTGAAGGAGCTATTACTCGCCTCGCTTGGTCAAGTCGGTAAGTGTACTGTAGTTGCGTCTAGCATCAGGCTACTATTAATTTGCTAGATCAAGCAAGATGCAGGGATAGTCTGCATCTTGAAGTGCAAGTCCCAACCACTTCTGAAGTGACTTCAACCACTTCAACCAAGACCACTCGATCGTGATCGGACCCAGCTGTTTTAAGCAGCACATTCACAGCGCGAAGTGGCACCACCAGCACCAGCAACGAGGAGCGTCAGCGCCGTCGGGCCATCCTGATGAGCCTGCAGCCAGCAGCCTGCAGCGCAAGTCTTGTTATTTAGCGCCGCCAACTCGATAGGACAGAGAAAACACACGTCACGGGCACTCCGAAGTCGCAGCCTAGCTGGTCTGCACTCGTATTGCTGGTGAGTGACAAACCGAGCGCGACAAGCGAGCGGCGCGTGTCGCTTCGATGACGCGCTTCCTCCGGCTGTTGCCGTTGACACATGGCTACATGATTCATTGGGGCAGCTGTCGGCGACATGGTCCCGACGCGTCTTAGTAACGCGCGCAATATACTGTAGCACCGCCCCGCACGCGGGCGTGTCAGCCCGGCAAGTTGAGCACCGGCACCAGCGAAGGCGACAAAGACAGGGGAGAGCCGCAGCGCAGCGACCGCCGAAAGGTCCGTCTTCGCTGAGCCGAGCCGAGCCAGACCAGCGCTGGGTGTGATAACGCCGGCGATGCCTTCCCTCCGCCACCGAGCCCGAGCACCGGAGCGCGTCGACGAAACTGCGTCAACGCGTGCGAGACCTCGCCAGGCGATTTGCAGTCAGGCCGCTGCTCTTCCGGCGCTGGGGCGCTTCAACCACGCGCTTCGACGTCGTGTGGGCCACACTACCTCATTTCAGGCTAATTTTGGGCCAATCCGCTTGGGGCCATGATGCGTCGTCACCCGTCCGGATTGGGCTTCAAGCTCCGCACCTTCTCTACCCTCCCTTCCAAACCCCATATATCCCATATCCATTATCACAGTGCACACCAAATCCCAGTCTTCCTCACCAACAAACCTATTCACAAACTACGCCGCATCCGCCGCCCTCTCGACCTCTTCTCCATCGCCTCCCGCAGAGTATCCGCTCTCGCAGACCCGGCGTGGCGCTATGCACCCGCGAGCGACAGAGCCATCAGCTCCCAAGGCAGAAGCGTCTCCATTCCCCAACACTGCCCTCGAGCCGCACGCCTCTTCCTCCTCCTCCTCCTCCTCCCGCCTCCATCGCCCCTCCCTCCCTCCTTCCTGACCTCCCGCATGCACCCGTCACTGAACCTCGAGGCCCTGTGGCCGTCGCCGCCCAAGCGCGCGTTGCCGCGGCGCCGCAGCCGCAGCCCGCGCTCCGCCCTGGCGCGCGCCGTGTTCCCGCGCGTGATGGAGTTCAAGGTCATCAGCCGCGAGAGCGACAAGCACGAGTTCATGCCCGTGGTGTACCTCATGGACCGCTCGCCCGCCTGGCGCCGCCGCGTGCCGTCGCTCGTGGAGCGCGCGCTCGTGGAGGACTACATCACGCCGCTGGTGGCCGAGATCCCGGACGACGCCGGCGCGCGCCAGCTGGCCACGGTGCGCCGCGAGATGGCGCTGCGTGCCAACCTCTTCGACCCGTTGCGGCCGTCGCTGGACGCCGCCAGCACCGACGAGACGGACTACAAGATGGGCGTGCTCGTGGACTTCGCCCCCACGCCGGGCAATCCCGGCAAGGCCGCGCTTAATAAGGTCGTGTTCCAGATCGCCACGGCACTGCGTGCCGCCAGCTACAGCCGCGCACTCGTGGTGCCCGTGGCCATGCACTACTGCTCGGCAGCCAGCTTCCTGGACGTGCGCCGCTACGCCGGGCTGCGCTACGGCGCGCCCGTGCTGCTGGAGGAGCGCGAGGTCGCCATCTTTGGGGAGGACCCGACCGAGTTCACGCAGCACTTCAGCGCACGCCTGCGAGCGGCGCTCACCATGCCCCCGCCGCCCTCCGTGGCGCAGATCGAGATGCTGCGCCTCACGCGCACGCTGCACGTGTACTGCGCCAAGGTGGTGCGCGACGACTGCTTCTCCCGGAGACAGCGCGCGTCCATGAACGAGGAGATCATGCAGATCCACTTCCGCACGTCCAACCATCCCGCCATGCACGAGCTGAAACGCAATATGGCGGCCTATTGCGCAACGCTCAAGCACTGGAAGCTGCGAGACGAGGACATCAACTCGGCCAGCGTGCTGCTCGCCGTCGAGGATGTGCCCAAGCACCCGCTGCACTTCGTGTGGCTGTTGGCTGCGGCGCTGCGCTTCACGTTCAAACTGCCCGGCCGGCTGTTCCTGGCCAGCGCCTGCGACCTCATTTACCGCTTCCCGCCGCGTAAATCGCACAACAGGACGCTTCCATTGGTCGCCGCGGCGGTCAAGGCCTCTCTGGGATGCCTTGCGCTCGGAGTGCTTGTGCGTGCAGTTCCTGCGAGCATTCTGGGATGGATTTTCGCCGCACTTGTGGCGATTGTGATGATTGTAGATGCGGCGACGGCGCACACTGCAGCGGCGGATGTGCAGCACCTCACCCAGCACTGGAAGAAGCTCCAGTTTTACGTGATGGATGCGGACGAGTTGACGCGTCTGAAGGAGACGCGAGCTGTGTTGGCTCGCAGTATTCATGACATCGTGGCACGCTATATGTGCACCGACCTCCCCCCTCCGGTTCTGCAGGACGCGTCCAAGTCAGCGGCTTCACCGACCTCTGCGCTGCTGGACAACGATGAGTACACGCTGAACGCGCACCACAAAATATTTATTAACGCGCCGCGCTCGTTCCCGCTGTCTTTCGCTGCGAAGATGAAGGACCCGGAGATTGCTCGTCGCGTCGTATACGCGCCGAAAATGCTGCGCGATGAAACCTGGCGTAACGTTTACGAGACGTTAGCACCTGTGCACCTGCGCTTCCGTGTGCTGCTGGCTGACAACAAGGGCGATAATTTGCCAATGGACGAGCTTATGGCTACGCCTTTCTTCGGTGCCGTGCTGTCCGCCTACATTTTGTACCAGACGCGCTGCGCTGAAGAAGAGAGCAGCACCTCTAGCTCCAGTGGAGATGATGCTCACTTGACGCAGGATGAAGTGCAGCAGGAGCATGCTCGTGTGTACGGCCAGACTGAGCAGAATGTGGACGAGCAAGCTCTCGGAGGCTATGGCTCCATCCAGGAGATTATTGACGCAGCACTGCAGATGGCGCAGGATGAAGAGGAATTGACGGAGTAAGACGAATGAATGTGTGTAATACAAACTTGACTGTTGAAATGATCATGTTGAAGTGGTCGCTTTCAGATTTTAGCTGTATCCTGCGAACAAGGGTGTGTGTGCTTCGTTAGCGCCGAGTAAGATTCATAGGCTGTAGGAAACAATCTGTACCTTGTGCCCTGGCCGACCCAGCAACTCCCCCTTCGTAGCCTACCGGTGCGGATCCATACAATCGTTGTGCATCTTGTCTAGAACTTTTCGTTGGCGCATCTGTTGACATCAGCAGCTTGTCGATAGTATCTCCGTTCCTACAGTTGAGGTTGAGATGTTAGTACCTATGCCAAATAACATGTTCTTGTGCTTTGAGCTCGCTCACCTCGCAGTCGGAGAGTAGCTTCCGGCCTTCTGCAGCGGCAACTTGGGAACACCAAATATGTCGAGTTGTTCACGCAACTTGGCTTCCTCTGCTTCAAACATGCGGATACGGTGAAAGTTTCCGCGGGATACCTAGATCAAGAAGCATGTGAGAGCTGCGAAGTGAAGCTAAAAAGAAAGTTGGCCCACGTTACCTGGCCTTTGTAGCTGCTGGAGTAGGCTGCAACATCCTGGAATGTACTGGACCCGCAGATGAATCCTTCATCGTTCGTGCCCAGATCGGATTTCCTGGCAGCCCGAGGAGGACTGCCCATGGAGTGAACGGCAGCAACGGATGTATTGGTGGGCATTGGCACGTTGCGTGCCACTTGTGCAGCTTGGAACTCGCGTAACTTGCGTTGCATCAAGTCTCCCAGGCGATCCACGACACCCAAGTCGGTGCAACATTCATACATCAAGTTCATCTTCGAGTTCTACGAAGGAAAATGCAATTCCAGTGTAAGAATGCTGATCAAAACTACTTTTGGAAGTAATCTGCGAACGTACAAGTCCGTAGACCTCCCGCTGAAGCTTGTCGTTCTGAGCTTTTAACTCTTCAATGGCGATTCTGCTCTCCATGGCCTGTTGATCGATATCCACATCATAAATATCGCATTTTACTGTACAAGTTAGTAGTACAGCTCACCTCACGCATCCATTGCCCCGTCGTGGGATCAAACTTCTTCCCATCGGGACCGTATTCGCCTCCTTGACCTCGTGGTGAGAACATCTTCCGCGGCGACAAGAATTTCAAAACAACTCATGAAAAGGAAATGCCAGCGTACCAGCTCGTCCTCCAGACATATATCACCACGCTAGCTCAAAATAGGCAAAGTCTCATACCGCATGGTCGTCAAATGGTGTGCCATGTTAGAGGAATGGCTCAGCATGAATATGCTCAAAGGCCTACAGTGGAGTAAGACCTCTATGACGCCGGCGAAGAGAGGTATGATTTATAGCGAACTCGCGCTTCAGATCTGCTCGCGCTGCACAGCACGGTCGATCGTCACAGACTGGGAGTACGGGTTGTAGCGAGCCTGGAATGGCTTCTTCAAGTCCTCGCAGAAGCCACGCATCTTCTCCTTAGCATCAAGCTGCACACGTACGATGCAAACATAAATCAGCAACATACTCTTCAGAAATATGTCAACGTTAGCATTCCTTACCAGGCTGTCAGCCACGTAGTAAACAGGCTGGTAGGTTGTGATAGGGTATTTTTGCTTGCAAGCCGAAAACGGGTCCCAAGGGCGGTATTCAGGCACTTCAGCACCTGCAGGGCGGTTGGTAGCACAGGCGTACTCCATCTCTCCAAAGCTCGAAAGCAGTCCAGCGCCGTAAGCCTACACAACAGTTATTACGTTTAGTGTTAGTGATTCAGTACCGCCGTCCGTAGTAGGAATACAGCTCTACAAACCTTGTATTCACCACGCTGCTTGGTAAGGCCAAACTCCACAGAAAACCAGTAGCACTGTACCCGACATAGACACAAGAACATTCTTAGGTGATGTAACGTGAGTGTGACGATTGGAGAAGCAAACGTACTGTGGCAAGGCGCTCGATCTCTTCGTCAGACGCACCGAGAGAAGCCAAACCAACTTCGTGCGAAAAATCAGCGAAATCGGGGTCCTATTGGCACGAGAATTTGGCGGTTAGATTATGCATTTCATTCATGAACATGTAGCCACTTCCGCAGAAAAATGCACGTACCGCAAACATCGGAGCGTGGCCCATGAGTTCGTGGCAAATGTCAGGCTCCGGCGTGTAGAGCGGCATCGAGTGGTGGCGAATGTACTGGGTACACGTAGATCAATGCGGTTAGCAGAGATCAAATCAAATTGCACGGGTAGTGCCCATTCTTACCTGCGTCGAGAAGAAGACGCGGAAAGCAAGGCCGTTCAGAAAGTCACGCGACGACAGCAGACCTCCAACGGGACGCAGCGTGAAGCCAGTGCACTCCTTGAGGAAGTTGGAGATATCCTGCTGCTGCGGGATGTTGTCCTCAGCGTACCCGCAGTTGCTCTCAAGCAGCGGGATGATGTAGTTGAACTCGTCGCACGCGTGCTGCTTCCACATCTCCTTCATGCGCTTGTAGATGACTCCCCACGTTTTAATCTAATACAAGCAGCAAGCGAATTGCATCATATTAGCTTACAGATCAACCACGCGTCACCGTAGTTCACAATTACAACGCACCTCGTCCTGCGTGTAGTCAAGACGCGGGATCGGGTCTCCCTGACGATACTTCTGGGAGATCTCGGCGAACATGTTGCGGCGCTTGCGGTACACTTGGTCCTTAAAAGAGCACAACAGCAACGTCAGCTCAACCGCTCCAGTTCCACCACAAGCCTGAGTCGAGCGCTCCACGTACGTTGAAGCCCGGGTGGTCCGACTCCAGATCTGTGCCAGCATCCAGAATATTGGCCACAGAGCGGTCGAGCTCCTTGATCTTGCGAGGGAACCACGGCACTAGCAGGAGCAAAAATGTATCATTGAATAACGGTCAGTGCACCAAGAATCTCACACCCCTGAGCGTAGCAGCTCACCCTTCTTGTCGTGCAGCACCACGACGTCCAGGCAGTTCCGTTCGAGGTCGGCCATGAGCTCGTCCACGGCTGCGTCGCCGCGCTTGCCCTCGAAGTCGATGAAGAAGCTGTAGTTCATGTTGTGGCCCTTGGCGGGGCGCGACTCGATGCGCGTCATGTTCACGTCGTGCTTCCAGAAGAACTTGAGCGTCTCCTGCAGCGCGCCGGGGCCGTCCTCCACCTGCAGCATGATGGACGTCTTGTTGTCCTCGCGCAGCGAGCCGTACGAGCGCGTCGACTGCAGCCAGGAGGCCACGAGCGGCGCACGCGCGTTGGCCGGGCGCACCTGGGACGGCAAAGAGGACAGTTTAGATAGGACAAGAGGGGGCGCCTTCATTAGAGGGTGGTGTGACGTACGCCGTGCGCGAGGAAGGAGGTGCGGGGGAGGCGGGCGAGCGAGCGCAGCATGGCGGCCAGGTGTCCGGTTGTTAAATGTGACGTGGAAGTCCTTCCCGACGGTGACGCTAGGGGCGTTGAAGTTCCACTTCTGATTGGACGCCGAGATCCGCGTCATAACATTGTAGGTTGGGATCTGAATTCGTACCTTTCATGGGTATAGTGAAATCAAGTGTAATGATAGAGGGCAACGTGAGAAACAAGCGTGTTTGACGGATTTGCTTCAACATCAAGAGCTCGATGCGCACCATTGTATACTCCACACACGCATTGATAATATACATACATGCCTCCCACAGATGGGACGATAAGCTCAATGAGACGCAGGGTTTCAGTATCTCTGTCCATGAGCCGCCGAGCTTACCATGGTTCACAGTATTCAAGTTCTCCACCACCTATCTGGCATTTTCACGCTTGTAGCTGAAGGCTTTATCCTAGAGCCTCCACAGCCCAGAAATGGAGCACTACGTTTTTCTGCACTTCTTTCGAACCGAGCAATACCTCCGTCTTCGTGGCATCCGAAGCTCTCGTTTCGACCACCTCGACTCTGTCCCAAATTTGCGTGTGCATTTCTGTGGTCCACATCACAATCGTACCCAGCCTTTTCGTACGCCAATTTTACGCGTACTTAACTAATCCGACTAATAAAACCGTGCTTTTAGAGGGAAATCTTTCTCCCGCTTTTCACTTTCGAGAATAAAGCAAGCACGCAACCGAAGGACGACGATGAAGCTCACGGTCAAGACGCTGCAGGGCGTCGCCTTCTCCCTGGACGCGGAGCTCACGGACGCGGTAAGCAGTTGCTCCACTCTTCTCCCCGCGCAGCGGCACGTCCGCTCGCGCCTCTCTCGCCCCGCGGCGCGCTCTACAAACCGCAGCAAAAAAGATCGGCGCAAAACAACAAGAGAAACCCTCTGACCATCACTCTGTTGTTTGTCCTCGCCAGGTGTCGGCCGTGAAGCAGAAGATCGAGGGGCTGCAGAGCTTCCCCGCCGCCCAGCAGAAGCTCATCCACGCGGGCAAAGTGCTCAAGGACGACAGCACGCTGGCCGAGTACAACGTCAAGGAGAACGACTTCCTCGTCGTGATGGTCACCAAGCCCAAGGCGCCCAAGCCCACTGCTGCTGCTGCCCCCGCTGCTGCTGCTCCGGCTTCTACGCCCGCTGCTGCAGCGCCTGCCCCTGCTGCTGCTGCTGCCGCCGCGCCGGCAGCGCCCAGCACGTCGTCGGCTTCTAGCAGCTCGTCGGCCACCGCCGCGGCCGTGTCGACCCCGTCCGCGGCCCCGGCCACGACTGCTGCCAGCTCCTCGGCCGGAGACGGCAGCGGCCTCGTGGCGGGCGAGCAGATGAGCGCCGCGGTGCAGCAGCTCGTGGACATGGGCTTCCCCGAGGACCAGGTGCGCAGCGCGCTGCGTGCTGCATTCAACAACCCGGAGCGTGCCGTCGAGTACCTGATGAACGGCATCCCGGAGCAGGCTGCGGCGCCCGCGCAGACGGCTGCTCCGTCTGCTGAAGCTGGCGCTGGCGGCGACGACGCGGCCAACTCGCTCGAGGCGCTCCGCAACCACCCGCAGTTCGATGCGCTGCGTCAGCTGGTGCAGTCCAACCCGGCGGCCTTGCCAGCGGTGCTTCAGCAGATCGGCGCGCAGAGCCCCGAGCTGCTCCGTTTGATCCACCAGAATCAGGACCGTTTCGTGCAGATGCTGAACGAGCCTATTGGGACCCGTGACGCCGGAGCAGCTCCGAGTGGTGGAGCTGGCGGCGCGCCCTTTGACCTGGGCACGGGCGGCGGCGGCGCCATGCCCACCCCGCAGCAGATCCAGCAGTTGGTGGACTCGCTCACACCTGAGCAGCAGGCTCAGATGGCGGCACAAATGGGAATGACCCCCGAGCAGCTTCGTGGTCTCTCTCAGATGCTCAGCAACCTGCCTCCTGGAGCCATGGAGCAGATGATGGCATCTATGGGCGGTGAAGGCGGCCTTGGTGGACTTGGCGGAGGCGCCGGCGCAGGCGCTGGTGGCCACCGTATCATGCTGACCGAGGAAGAAGCGGCGGCGGTTGACCGACTTTGCGAGATGGGTTTCGAGCGCACCGACGTGATTCAGGCATACTTGGCATGCGACAAGAACGAGGCGTTGGCGGCCAACTTCCTTATGGATAGCGGAGACTTTGGCGGTGGCGCTGGAGGCGCAGGAGGCGACGACAACGATGACATTTACGGCTAAATATCATACACTTGAGCGAGCGAGCGCACCCAGGCTTGGCTGGCAAGACGCGCGACACTCCTCTTGCTTTGTAGTTCGTATGCCAAGCTTCTTGTGGTGATCAGAGTGCCGCCTTGTTCTCGCTGACAGAAATACCGATGGGGTTTTGACTGATGACGTGTTGTACAGTGCTGGATCGCTTTTGAAACTTGCGACCATTTTTGTAGGAGCATCCCAACTTGGGACCCAAGCGGCCTGATCCAGCGGCCTGTGAGAGCTGTCCTTGAAGTTCGCAACAGGTTATTGCACCAGGCCAGAACAGACGACGACGAGGTGGTAAAAATACTTCGCTGTGTTCGGCGGTAGCTGCGTCCTGGTGACTCCGCCAAATTTGGTTTCGGTTTGGCCTGCCTCGACTTCCCACGCGTCGAGATAGCAGGGCGACGTGGCATCTCCCGACTTTCGGTGGTTCCTGCACCCGTTCTGCTCGCGGCTGTAGATCAACAACACAGCACAAACCATGGGTGAAGAAGTGGAAAAGCACGTGCTGCGCAAGTACGAGTTGCTGCAGAAACTCGGCAAAGGCGTATGTACTTGGCAATGCGGTTTGACTGCCCTCTTGTCAAGAATAAGTATGTTGTTAACGCTCGAGGGGTGTGGGCTCGTGTGCAGGCGTACGGTATCGTGTGGAAGGCTATCGACAAGAACAATCGGCAGGTGGTGGCTCTGAAAAAGTGCTTTGATGCATTTCGGAACGCTACGGACGCGCAACGCACTTTTCGAGAGGTTATGTACCTGCAGGAACTAAACGGCCACAGCAACATCATTCGTCTGCTGAACGTGGTCAAGGCCGATAACGACCGTGACATATACCTCGTCTTCGACTTCATGGGTAAGTGATGCAAGGATTGTCATCGTCGAGACTTGGTCCTAACAGCGTGCTTCTCGGTAGAAACGGACTTGCATGCGGTCATACGCGCCAACATTTTGGAAGAGATCCACAAGAAGTATATCATCTACCAGTTGTTGAAGTCTCTCAAGTACATGCACACGGCGGAGCTGCTGCATCGCGATATCAAGCCGAGTAATCTCCTACTAAACTCGGACTGCCACACCAAGCTCTGCGACTTTGGGCTTTGCCGTTCCGTCGCTGAGATCAGCGGACCCAACCCCGTTCTCACTGACTATGTCGCTACGCGCTGGTACCGTGCACCCGAGATTCTGCTGGGCTCTACAAGGTACGCCAAGTCGGTGGATATGTGGGCAGTTGGTTGCATCGTGGCCGAAATGGCCACCGGTCGACCTGCGTTCCCCGGCACCTCCACCATGAACCAGCTCGAGCGTATTCTAGACGTCACCGGTCCACCATCACAAGACGACATCGAGAGTATCAAGTCGCCGTTCGCCAACACAATGCTCGAGAGTCTGCCGACACCCAAGCAGAAGTCGCTGGAGGAGCTGTTCCCGAAGGCGTCACCCGAAGCGCTCGACCTCATCAAGCAATGCTTCTGGGTACGTGAGCGATTGCAACCATCGACACTGCACCGACATCTATCTAACAGCTTTATTGTGCCTTTGTGTTCCTTAGTTCGATCCGTCCAAGCGGATCTCGGTTATTGACGCGTTGAAGCATCCGTACGTGGCCCAGTTCCACAACGAAAAGGACGAGCCCAGTGCCCCGGCACCTCTGCAGATTGTCGTCGACGACAATACCAAGTATTCCGCTGCCGACTACCGCGACCGTCTCTATCGCGAGATCATCAAGAAGAAAAAAGAAGTTCGGCGGAAAGCCGGCGAGCAAGAAGCAGCAGCATCGGGGCCGACTACCGCGCAGTAGACCAGGCGATACAGCCTGGAAGGCTATCCTATCGCCATTATTACCGCAAATTAGTCATTTTCCACCAAAAGTCATAAAAACACAAACACCCGCATACTTTGTTCGAGTAAGTGCGAATTTAACGTTAAAAAAGCACCGATCGGTCGGGATAAGACGCCACTTTAGCATCGTCGAAATGGTGGCGATTCGTGGCGCGCTCGTGTCCGCCGTAGCGGGCGGCCTGGCGTCCGCGCAACGGCTGCACCCAACCAGCCAGCGCGCTCTGGAGCTGCAGACTCAGACGCAGCCAGAGCAGCAACAGGAGCAGGAGGAAGAGACAGCGGAGCGCGCCCTATCGACGGACGACGAGGGGGACCTGGTGTCAAACCTGCCAGGCTTGGACTCGACGATCCACGTGGCGCAGCACGCAGGCCGAATCGCCCTGGGTGACAACGACAAAAACACGATTTTCTACTGGCATTTCCAGGCCGACAAGGACGCGGACAAAGTGCCACTCGTCATCTGGTACATGAAAATTCTAAGCATTTGATTTATTTTTGCGTTGGCGACTAACTTTATTTTTCTCTGCTTATTGTTATTTTTATACCTAGGTTGAATGGGGGTCCTGGTTGTTCGAGCACGCAAGGGCTGTTCCTCGGCAATTCGCCGTTCAAGCTGAAGGACGACTCGACGATCGTCAAGAACGAGCACAGTTGGCACCAGTTCGCGAACCTTTTGTTCGTCGACCAACCGGTAGGCACGGGCATGTCGTACACGCGGGGGAACGACTATCGGGCCGATGAGAGCGCTATTGCGGATGATTTCCACGAGTTCTTGACCAAGTTCTTGCAGCGGCACACCGAGTACCTGTCGGATGGAGATGGCGGGTTGCAACACTCGCGGGAGGTGTACTTGTTCGGAGAATCGCATGCGGGTCGATGGATTCCAGAGTTCTCCGAGCGGATTTTGCAAAAGAATAGCGACCCAAATTATCAGATCAAGGTTGACTTGGGAGGTGTGGGCATTGGAAACGGGTGGGTGCACCCGCGGATCCAGTACGAGTACAGTGACTATGCCCACGGACTTGGTCTGCTGACGTTCGGCCAGGTGAGGTCGCTCAAGGCTTCTTACGCTACCTGCTTGGCTGATCTGGATGCTGGGACGTACTATTCGAAAGACTGTCTGGGCAATATGGACGCTATCACGGGTAGTGTCAAGACGGGCAACGGAGGGAACAGCCTTAACTTCTATGACGTACGGCAGTATGTGCATAGTGTCCAGGCGTATCCATCGGGTCAAGAAAACATTTTCAAGTATATGAACAAGATGGAAGTGCGCAAAGCTTTGCATGGAAACGTGGACAAAAACTTCCGGTTTGACCTCTGCAGCAACGGAGTGTGGCGAGCACTGTCGAAGTTTGACGGCGTGAGCACACTGGACAAAGTGGAGTCACTTCTTCAAGGAGGCCTCCGAATGCTCTTCTACAATGGACAATGGGATATGATGTGCAATCACTATGGCACGGAGAAGTTGCTGCTGAACTTGAATTGGAATGGTTCTGATGAGTACCAGCAGGCCAACAAATACACGTGGCGTGTACAGGGCCGCCAGGAACCTGCAGGCTTTGCGCAACAGGGCGGTAATTTGACCTACGCGGTGGTTACTGGAGCAGGTCATGTGGTGCCCATGGATGTGCCTGATGTGGCTGCAGATATGCTGCACCGCTTCGTGAACAAGCTCGAATTCAACGACAAACAGCAAAGCGTCTTAAACACGCGTTTGAATTCGACTGATCTCGAGGTCTCGTTTTGTTACTCGCCATCGGATGTGTCTGGCACCGACGTCGCATTCGCCGCACAAGATCAGACTGGCGGAAGCAGCAACCAGGTGCACATCGGGATCACGTGGCTGTGGGTGGCGCTGGTCATCGCTGCAGTAAGCAGCATTCTGGCTGTGTGCGTGACTCTTGCTTGCCTCCGCAACCGAAGACATGGGCGATCGGACCATGAAATGATTAACCAAGTGAGCGACGATGAAGATGTGGACCAGTTGGACGACGACGAGGAAGAGTATTCTGACGAGGAAGAGGTCGGGGAGAGCGCACTCGTAAATAGTGTGAGTCAGCGCACCCCAAGTCCTCGCTCTCGAGTGACCGAGGTCTAAATGGTCAATATTTGGTGTCTTTAGTCAGCGTAGCTTGATGTGTCAAAACAATGTGTCAAGTACGTCAGCAGATTCAGCAGTGCACACTGCTAGGAGGAGACCACGTGGGTACCAATCAGCACGTACAGCGTGCGAAGATCACAGTCACCCCCGCGCCTCCGACGTGCGAGACACGAGACCTGTAGGCGCGCTCGTGCTGCGACCTCATTATTCAATCGTCCCCGCAAGACGCAAGTCGAGCCACCACCCCACCCCACTCTACCCCACTCTACCCCGGTCGACCCCACAGCCATGTCGGTCTATTGTGAAAACCGGTGATTTTGTCACTCCGTATAGCTCTGTAAATCAGGGCTGTGAGCAAAAACGATACGTGGTAATTTGTACTGGATAGGAAGTTAATGGGGGTACTAATCTGAGTAAGTCGGATTAAATAGGAGTTGGGAACTGGGCTCTAAAGCCATCTTGTCGGAACAGAGTGGTGAGGGAGAGAGACAGCGGAGACACGATGTATGCTGCAGAATTTCGATGGAGAGCTGTGGTGCTGCACTACGCGTATGGTGTGCCATGTAAGCGTGTCGGCCACATATTTGGCATCAGCTCGCTACGGTACTTCGATGGTATCAGCAGTTCAAACGTGACGGCGAGCTCATCAAAGCTGCCCTCTGGGTCGAAGCGAAACTCCGCGTCCTCGACACGGACGCTGGTTCTGCTCGTCCTGTTGATTCCTCCTATTTTGACTGATATCTTGGCTAGTGTTTGCATAGCCGCTTGCTCGATGGATTTATTTGTGCGGACTTCCTCGGAATGGCGAGGTTGGAGCTGACATTTCAGCCTATTTAGAGACCAAATCGGTTCCGACTCTAAAATAGCTTTGACGCGATGCAGCATAAGACCGATTATAATTAGGGGTACACATTTCTAAATAAGGGATGGGTCGAAATAAATCAGGGTTCCCGTATCTAAATAAGGCACTAAATCAGCCGATTTACTATCCGATTAGACATTCTGAGTGCTTTTCACATAACACCAAGTTCGCCATCATCGGAGCCGGTGGCGTCGGCGGCACCGTCGCGGACGAGCTGCTCAAGAAGGGCGAGGCCGTGTCCGTGACCATCCCCACGCGCGACGAGAGCAAGCCGGAGCTGCAGGCCTTCACGGCGCGCGGCGCCACGCTCGTGCAGGTCTCGTACGACGACGAGGCCGCCGTGAAGAAGGCGCTGACCGGCAGCGAGGTGGCCGTGAGCACCGTGTCGCCGTACCACATGGGCGTGCAGAAGGCCATCGTGCCGGCGGCCAAGGCGGCGGGCATCCAGCTCTTCGTGCCGGCCGAGTACGGCGTGCGCGTGACGGAGGGCCCAAGATGGAGGTGCTGGACCTGCTCACGCAGCACGAGTTGCCCTTCACCCTCTTCTACACGGTCCTGTTCGCCGAGTTCCTACCCTACTTCCTCGGCTACCACTACGACGAGGGGAGTCACGTGTACCGGGTGCCATCACTATCAGTCCTGTTGGTTATCAGCGATGAATTCACATCCAGCTCGAACGTCAAAGCGTCAAACGTTATGTTGGGGGCCAGGTCTACGTGGGCAAACCCTATGTTGGGGGCCAGGTCTACGTGGGCAAACTCCACGCCAACGTCTTCCGTGCTGAAATCACCGGTGTCTAATTTGCTTGAGCTGTCACCGTAGAACAAACAGTGATAGAGGCTTGACGTTCAAGTCAGTTCGTGCACGATCTATTTGGGAATGAAAGTAAAACTAGAATCGAGCAGTTGACGCGGACTCACACGTATGATTCTCGCTCCCGATGAGCGCCGGCAAACCGCTAATACTACCGATACCAACAAGCGCCCATTTCGGGCAGGCGCATCTCGCGCGCTTGCTCAAGTAGCCGTCTTATGGAATCGGGCCAAGGTCTCCAAACTTTTCAAATACTCTATCGATCGTGCTGAAGCTCTGGACAAATACTCCGAGCGCACATCTCTATTAAATGTATTGGTCCTATGCGCATTGCTTCCGTGGCCTTCGCTGTTGCTGGAACTTTTGGTCGAATGCATTCCTGTTAATGACCCTAAATGCGGGTCGAAGGGCAACATTGGAGCTTGTTTTCGTGTTACTATTATCGTTTTCTCCGTTGCCGTTGGAACTTTGTTTCAAGTCCGAGCAACAGCACCTGGTGTAGCCCAGAAAATAATTGTACTTGGGGTACGGTGCATGTTTGGAATCAGCAGTTGTATATTCCCGTTCCCGTTTTCTGTTGTGTTTGTTGGGCTTACGGCTGGGACATTGTTTGTTATCAGCTTTATATTTACCACCCAAGGGGAACAACAATCGCATCACTTCTGCAGAAATGAATTCTTCAGTAACTATTCCGGCGCAATGTTTTTTGTTTGTCGCCCAGGGAGTGCTCGTGGCAGTCAACTTGACCTTTAGTTCGGTGTTTACGGCATGCTCATTCAAAGAACAGGTAGTGCTTCGTCTCTTTTTGCCTGTCATCAAACTCGGTTTAATGTTAAAGCACTTCGTAGCGCGACTCGTATCTGAGAATCCATTCCCGCCGCCGTGGTATTTTCCGTCGATGTGTTCAACGGATTTTACTGTACAGCTCAATTTGTAACCAGGCCTCCAAATCCTGGTGGACCCGATGTTGATGATTGCATTGAATTTCTTCAATACGATGATGTCGGAAAAAATGGACGCGGATGTTGGCGGAGAAAGCGACTGATTTCGCTGAGCGTCAGATTAACGCATTGCCCAAACCAAGGGAGAGTACATATCCACCGACAGAGTTGCTGGGAAAGCTATCGGGAGCGCCATCCCTGGCGGAATACCGAGGATTCGACGTCCGTCCAACTGGATCACAGTTTTTGGAGCGACAATTGGAAGTGGAGCCAGCTGCACCAGTGTATTAGCTCGAACATCGTACAACTTGTATTCGGCATTCGCAAAGTCGAGATCGAACTTCACACACAGCACGTACTCAACTCCTGGCATCACAGCCCATATTGATATCGCCTTGTGGTCGAGTTGTCCTTGTGCCATGCCCCACGGCTGTGAGACGCCAATCTCAATTTTGATCGTCCGAAAATCATCAAATGTTGGAACGCCTGGAGGAAGCACGTGACACGCCCGTGGCTTGCAGAGGGGCTTATCTGGTCCGCGAGGCCTTGCTTGAGAGGGACTTGCGGGGAAAGAGGCAAAATTGAGAATGAATAAGCTTATCCTCGTGCTGCTAGAACCAGCTTCATCTAGTCATTACCTAACATCATTCGTGGGGTTCCCTCACGTAGTCAGTGGCAAGAAGGACGAATACGTGACCTACACGCTAGTGATCACAACAACAACCGCCGAAACCCCAGCGGAAACAGCGCAGATCATGATCAAGAAGTTTGGCGGTGGCAGCGCACGCGACTGGCTGAAATGGAGTGGCCAGTTCCGGAGCCTCGCTCGCAAGAAACAATGGACAGACGAGCAGAAGGCACACAACCTGGTTGCCCTCATCGAAGGTGACCTCGAGGCAGACGTCGAAAGCGCCGCCCAGGATGCGGTCGCAGGGAACAAGACGTTCGAGGAGTTCTTCACGGACGTGGGATTCCTGTCGGTCCCGCACGACTTCAGCGAGGATCTCGACAACGAGCTATGGACAATGACGAAGCGCCGCGACGAGTCGGTGTACAAGTTCTCCCAGCGCATGAGAGAGCACGTCCGCATGTTTGCAGAATTACCCCAAGACACGGAGGTGATACCCGAGGTGCAGCAGTGCAGGTACTTCAAGCGCGGTATGCCGCGCGCCTGGCAAGAGAAATTAGCTGCATCTGGCGGTGTATATGATCGACTCAACGATCTAGTCCTTTACTTCGCATGCATCGAGAAAGCGGAGCGACAACTGGCAACCCGCGACAAGAGTAAGAGCTTCAAGGATCCAAGCAAGGATTACCGCAAGGGGAAGCACCAAGGCCGTGACGTACCGCTGAAGAACCGGTACAAGAGCGATAAAAAGAAGCCTGGGCAAGGCAGCAGCAGGAAGGAGGAAAAGTGGTGCTCCTTCCACAAACATCCTCGCACAACACTAGCGAGTGCTACACCGTCAAGAAGAAGGAAGCGGACGAGCACAAGCGCACGGAAGCCCCGCACCCGCCAAAACCAAACAGTACCCGCGCATCTACAAGAACTTGGACGCCGAGTCAGACTCAGAGCAGTCCAGCGACGACGAGATGAAGTTCGTGGGTCTGGTCGACAAGGAGGTGAAGAATTCGCCAGGCGCACCGCTCCGCATCGCGGCGAAGCTACGCCGAAGCAGAGAGTCGTTCCAAGCCCTCCTCGACAGTGGCGCCTCGAAGAGCGTCATCAACAGAACAACCCTCGATGCCAATGTCCAGTTGGGACGAAAGTTTATCCCAGCATCCCCAACTGTGTTCGACACAATGAGCGGCAAAGTTAACAGTAACGGGACTACAGTCGCACAGTTCCTATTCTATTCCCACAGCTCAAGGCAGATACGATCATCACACATCGATTTGAAGTTACCGAAGACAGCAGTGACGCAATGATCATCGGCCGTGACATTATGAACGAGCTAGGGCTAATCCTGAACTTCAAAGACCGTGTCGTGCAATGGGAGGACTGTTTCCTCAGCCTCAACACGGGGCGCAGCACGCCCAAGCCAGACACCGACAAGCAGGACGACCTTGAGTTCCCCGAAGAGGCGAAAGAAGCGGTCGACAATGCCGTCGAGCCCGAAGAGCTCCTTCCCGAGCACCTGCAAGGAAAGTTGGCGGCCAACTACTTGGCATTACTCACCGCGTACCAGACACTGTACGACGGTCACTTGGGGCGCATGAAATTTGAAGACTACGAGCTAGCGCTCACCCCAGACTTTAAGCCTGCACATGCAAAACCATACCCAATTGCACGCAGTCAAGAACAAAAAGCCAAGGACAAGATTCAACAGCTCATTAACGACGACGTACTCGAGCAAATTTACGACTCGGAGATGGCATCCCCGGCGTTTTTCCTGAGCAAGCCAGACGGTAGTTTGCGCCTACTTGTCGACTATCGATGGCTGAACAAATATTTGCGGCGGAGCCCGTACTACGTGCCCAGAATCAGGGAGATCCTGCTGCGTGTTGCCTCGGCGAAGTGCCTCTCGACGTTCGACGCCAACCTTGGGTACTAATCTCGACGACTAGCAAAACATTCTCGCCACCTGACCGCATTCTGCCTACCATTTGGAAAATTTAGGTACAAAAGGCTACCGATGGGCATTTGCACGGCCCCCGACGAATACCAAGCCAGCATGGAGCGAATCCTTGGCGACCTGAATTTTGTGGTGGTGTATCCTCGTGTTCTCGCAGCACGAGGAAAAGCACCTCGAGCACCTGCGCATCGTTTTCGAGCGCTTGGAGAAGTATGGAGTCTCGTTGAACGGCAAGAAGTGCCACGTTCTCCGAAAGGAAGTTGAATATTTAGGCTACACGCTCTCAGCGGAAGGCATCCGCCCTCAAGCCAAAAAGATTCAGGCAATCCAGAAAATCGCCGTTCCCCGCAACCGCAAGGAGCTCAGACGCTTCCTTGGCATGATCAACTACTACCGTGACATGGTGCCGAAAAGACCACGCTTTGCAAGCCGCTGCATCGCTTCACCAGCACCAAAGTGCCCTTCACATGGCTACCTAGTGATACGGAAGCCTTCCGGGCCATCCAGCGGGCCTTTGCTGAAGCTGTGCTATTATCTTTCCCCGATTTCAAGAAACCGTTCGACCTGTACGCAGATGCCAGCGGAACCCAACTCGGCGGACTCATTATGCAAGGAGCCAAGATTTTGGCATGCTACTCCCGCAGCCTGAACAAGCATCAACTAAATTACACGACCATGGAGCTGGAACTTCTTTCGATTGTCGAACTCCTTCGTGAGTATCGCACTATGCTCCTTAGTGGTGCACACCGACCACAAGAATCTAATCTACCCGACCGAAACGAGCCTACGAGTCAAGCGGTGGAAACTTTTGCTCTCGGAGTACCGCCTGACGATGCGCTACATCAAGGGCGAGAAGAACGTTGGAGCTGACGCGTTCTCTCGAATGCGGTTCGATACGACTGAGAACCCTCCAGTACAAGACGAAATTAATGCAGCAAGCACGCAGTACGAGTGCGTAATGCACGGCCCGGTCATCCGCCAGCAACAAGAAGCCGACGAAATGATCCAGAAGATCAAGTCCGCGTGCCTCGCGGGCACCAACAACCAGGACTACCAGCTCATGCCCCTCTTGGGCTGCACACTCGTTGCATACCAAAAGCGAGTAATCGTCCCGGACACGCTACGCGACGACATGATCGGATGGTACCACCAGAACCTCGGGCACCCTGCAAGCGAGCGACAGTTTAAAACCATGCGGCACACACTCTACTGGCCCAGCATGGAGACCACGATCACCAAGTACATCAAGAAGTGCATCACGTGCAAGCGCGCCAAAGTGCACGGCGGAAAACAGGACTACGGTTTATTACGGCCCCGCATCATGAAAACCGTCAACCCCTTCGACATCGTGCACGTCGACTTCATAGATCCCTACGAAGGCTTCTATGGGATCACCATTATCGACCAAGCTACTCGATGGCTCGAAGTGGGCGTTCAACCGGACAAGGAGTCCCTCACATCAGCCGAAAGCTTCGATCGTGAGTGGCTTTGCCGATACCCACGGCCCCTTCAAGTTGTTCACGATAAAGGGCCTGAGTTCACGGGTGAAGAATTTCAAGAATTGCTCCGAAGCTACGGAATCAAAGCGAAGCCGATCACGACCAAAAACCCACAAGCCAACGCGATATGCGAGCGAGTGCATCTCGAAATCCTGAACGTGATTCGTTGCCACGAAGGTGCAGACTGGAAGAAGGTCATCCACTACGCCGCTTTTGCAATCAGGGCGCGCTACCATAGCATCCTAAACGCGTCACCTGGACAACTAATTTTCGGGCAAGACATGATCTCACGCAAGTTGTACGAAGCCAACTGGAGCTATGTCTAAACGCCGCTTCGACGCCATTCTTGCAGCCAATGACCGCGAGAACGACAAGCGCCTCGCCCACTTCTTCAAGTCGGGTGATCAAGTCTTGATCCGAGCGCCAAGACAGTTCCGGTCGAAGACGAAACGCGTCACCGACGGACCCTATCCAATCCACCATGTTCATGAGAACGGGACCGTCACCGTGGACAAGGGCTCCACGCAGCAGCAAGTCAGCATCCGCCGAAATTCCCGTGCTAGCTACAACAGTTCATGGGGGGAGTATGACACGACTAAGAGTGGATGGTTGCCATCCACTGGCCACCCACTAAGCCATCCACTAAGGAATGGCAACCCACGGACTACGTGAGGGAACCCCACGAACGATGCTAGGTAATGACTAGATGAAGCTGGTTCTAGCGGCACGAGGATAAATGACACGCCCGTGGCTTGCAGAGGGGCTTATCTGGTCCGCGAGGCCTTGCTCGACAGGGACTTCTTGTCCGGTTGAACGCCCACTTCGAGCCATCGAGTAGCTTGGTCGATAATGGTGATCCCATAGAAGCCTTCGTAGGGATCTATGAAGTCGACGTGCACGATGTCGAAGGGGTTGACGGTTTTCATGATGCGGGGCCGTAATAAACCGTAGTCCTGTTTTCCGCCGTGCACTTTGGCGCGCTTGCACGTGATGCACTTCTTGATGTACTTGGTGATCGTGGTCTCCATGCTGGGCCAGTAGAGTGTGTGCCGCATGGTTTTAAACTGTCGCTCGCTTGCAGGGTGCCCGAGGTTCTGGTGGTACCATTCGATCATGTCGTCGCGTAGCGTGTCCGGGACGATTACTCGCTTTTGGTATGCAACGAGTGTGCAGCCCAAGAGGGGCATGAACTGGTAGTCCGGGTTGTTGGTGCCCGCGAGGCACGCGGACTTGATCTTCTGGATCATTTCGTCGGCTTCTTGTTGCTGGCGGATGACCGGGCCGTGCATTACGCACTCGTACTGCGCGCTTGCTGCATTAATTTCGTCTTGTACTGGAGGGTTCTCAGTCGTATCGAACCGCATGCGAGAGAACGCGTCAGCTCCAACGTTCTTCTCGCCCTTGATGTAGCGCATCGTCAGGCGGTACTCCGAGAGCAAAAGTTTCCACCGCTTGACTCGTAGGCTCGTTTCGGTCGGGTAGATTAGATTCTTGTGGTCGGTGTGCACCACTACAGGAAAACCGAGGAGCATAGTGCGATACTCACGAAGGAGTTCGACAATCGAAAGAAGTTCCAGCTCCATGGTCGTGTAATTTAGTTGATGCTTGTTCAGGCTGCGGGAGTAGCATGCCAAAATCTTGGCTCCTTGCATAATGAGTCCGCCGAGTTGGGTTCCGCTGGCATCTGCGTACAGGTCGAACGGTTTCTTGAAATCGGGGAAAGGTAATAGCACAGCTTCAGCAAAGGCCCGCTGGATGGCCCGGAAGGCTTCCGTATCACTAGGTAGCCATGTGAAGGGCACTTTGGTGCTGGTGAAGCGATGCAGCGGCTTGCAAAGCGTGGTCTTGTTCGGAACCATGTCACGGTAGTAGTTGATCATGCCAAGGAAGCGTCTGAACTCCTTGCGGTTGCGGGGAACGGCGATTTTCTGGATTGCCTGAATCGTTTTGGCTTGAGGGCGGATGCTTTCCGCTGAGAGCGTGTAGCCTAAATATTCAACTTTCTTTCGGAGAACGTGGCACTTCTTGCCGTTCAACGAGACTCCATACTTCTCCAAGCGCTCAAAAACGATGCGCAGGTGCTCGAGGTGCTCTTCCTCGTGCTGCGAGAACACGAGGATGTCGTCCAGGTACACCACCACAAAATTCAGGTCGCCAAGGATTCGCTCCATGCTGGCTTGGTATTCGTCGGGGGCCGTGCAAATGCCCATCGGTAGCCTTTTGTACCTAAATTTTCCAAATGGTAGGCAGAATGCGGTCAGGTGGCGAGAATGTTTTGCTAGTCGTCGAGCATAGTACCCAAGGTTGGCGTCGAACGTCGAGAGCACTTCGCCGAGGCAACACGCAGCAGGATCTCCCTGATTCTGGGCACGTAGTACGGGCTCCGCCGCAAATATTTGTTCAGCCATCGATAGTCGACGAGTAGGCGCAAACTACCGTCTGGCTTGCTCAGGAAAAACACCGGGGATGCCATCTCCGAGTCGTAAATTTTCTCGAGTACGTCGTCGTTAATGAGCTGTTGTATCTTGTCCTTGGCTTTTTGTTCTTGACTGCGTGCAATTGGGTATGGTTTTGCATGTGCAGGCTTAAAGTCTGGGGCGAGCGCTAGCTCGTAGTCTTCAAATTTCATGCGCCCCAAGTGACCGTCGTACAGTGTCTGGTACGCGGTGAGTAATGCCAAGTAGTTGGCCGCCAACTTTCCTTGCAGGTGCTCGGGAAGGAGCTCTTCGGGCTCGACGGCATTGTCGGCCGCTTCTTTCGCCTCTTCGGGGAACTCAAGGTCGTCCTGCTTGTCGGTGTCTGGCTTGGGCGTGCTGCGCCCCGTGTTGAGGCTGAGGAAACAGTCCTCCCATTGCACGACACGGTCTTTGAAGTTCAGGATTAGCCCTAGCTCGTTCATAATGTCACGGCCGATGATCATTGCGTCACTGCTGTCTTCGATAACTTCAAATCGATGTGTGATGATCGTATCTGCCTTGAGCTGTGGGAATAGGAACTGTGCGACTGTAGTCCCGTTACTGTTAACTTTGCCGCTCATTGTGTCGAACACAGTTGGGGATGCTGGGATGAGCTTTCGTCCCAACTGGACATTGGCATCGAGGGTTGTTCTGTTGATGACGCTCTTCGAGGCACCACTGTCGAGGAGGGCTTGGAACGACTCTCTGCTTCGGCGTAGCTTCACCGCGATGCGGAGCGGTGCGCCTGGCGAATTCTTCACCTCCTTGTCGACCAGACCCACGAACTTCATCTCGTCGTCGCTGGACTGCTCTGAGTCTGACTCGGCGTCCAAGTTCTTGTAGATGCGTGGGTACTGTTTGGTTTTGTTGTGCTTTGGCAGGTGCGGGGCTTCCGTGCGCTTGTGCTCGTCCGCTTCCTTCTTCTTGACGGTGTAACACTCGCTAGTGTTGTGCGAGGATGTTTTGTGGAAGGAGCACCACTTTTCCTCCTTCCTGCTGCTGCCTTGCCCAGGCTTCTTTTTATCACTCTTGTACCGGTTCTTCAGCGGTACGTCACGGCCTTGGTGCTTCCCCTTGCGGTAATCCTTGCTTGGATCCTTGAAGCTCTTACTCTTGTCGCGGGTTGCCAGTTGTCGCTCCGCTTTCTCGATGCGTGTGAAGTAAAGGACTAGATCGTTGAGTCGATCATATACAGCGCCAGATGCAGCTAATTTCTCTTGCCAGGCGCGCGGCATACCGCGCTTGAAGTACCTGCACTGCTGCACCTCGGGTATCACCTCCGCGTCTTGGGGTAATTCTGCAAACATGCGGACGTTCTCTCTCATGCGCTGGGAGAACTTGTGCACCGACTCGTCGCGGCGCTTCGTCATTGTCCATAGCTCGTTGTCGAGGTCCTCGCTGAAGTCGTGCGGGACCGACAGGAATCCCACGTCCGTGAAGAACTCCTCGAACGTCTTGTTCCCTGCGACCGCATCCTGGGCGGCGCTTTCGACGTCTGCCTCGAGGTCACCTTCGATGAGGGCAACCAGGTTGTGTGCCTTCTGCTCGTCTGTCCATTGTTTCTTGCGAGCGAGGCTCCGGAACTGGCCACTTCATTTCAGCCAGTCGCGTGCGCTGCCACCGCCAAACTTCTTGATCATGATCTGCACTGTTTCCGCTGGGGATTCGGCGGTTGTTGTTGTGATCACTAGCGTGTAGGTCACGTATTCATCCTCTTGCGACGACCCGTGCTTGATGGTGCTTTGGTTTCTTGTGTGATTCTCTTGTTTCCGATTCAGATATCAGATTTGATATATCAAAATGACACGCCCGTGGCTTGCAGAGGGGCTTATCTGGTCCGCGAGGCCTTGCTTGAGAGGGACTCGCGGGGAAAGAGGTAAAATTGAGAATGAATTAGCTTATCCTCGTGCTGCTAGAACCAGCTTCATCTAGTCATTACCTAGCATCGTTCGTGGGGTTCCCTCACGTAGTCCGTGGGTTGCCATTCCTTAGTGGATGGCTGAGTGGGTGGCCAGTGTATGGCAACCATCCACTCTTAGTCGTGTCACACGGATCCCGGTGTTGTTCGGCGTGGTCCATAACTGAGATCGGGGCACTATCGTCGCCCCTGAGAATTCTTGGCGGCCATGTGGCCTTTGAGCCATCGACGAATATTTTGCTCGAAAAATGAAGTACCTCCGCTAAACTCACTAACATAACTTCCGTGTGGAGCGTCGGCAAACTCGATGATGTGGATCTCTCCAGCGTCAGCAAGCCATTCAAGAAAATTGGGTCGAACGATGTGTCCGTCGCTGTCAACAAACTCGTTCCATTCATCTTCCGTCGCCTGGCACACGCACAACGTGCCAGTCGCCGGTGGAGGCTGTACCACTGCAACTTCGAGAGCAGCGTTGATGCGATCAATGCTGGAGAGAAGGTGAGTAGGAAGAGGAATCATGATCGCCGGTGCGACTGGCGCTACCGCAGCGACCACTGTTGTAACTACAGATCGAGGTGCAGCGATCGCGTCCGCTGCCTCCGCCGTCGATTTTCTTTGGACTGGAAAGGATCTCACCACTGCCTGCGACGGAGCTCGGAAAATCAAAGCTTGGGACGAGGTGACGGAGAATTGCTTGATTTTGATTTTAAAACTAACAATGGTTTTGTACGCAGCTGCAAGCTTACTTCCGCATTTCACGGCACGACGAAGAAGTCCCTGCTGCAACATGGCTCGAACGCGAGCTGGGAGGTTCCGCACACACTTGTGAAGAGGTTATTAAGTATGTGAGCGACAGCGGCTGACGACAGAAAGGAGATGTGATCGCAGTGTAAAATCGTATAGCCTAAAACCACTCCGCCTTTCGAAGTATTTTAGTTCAATTCGAGATACATCACCAACAGTTCTTCCGTGCCGTGCAGCTATAGAGTTTTTGCAGCGGAACCTGAAAGCATGTTGATGATGTGAAGATGTTCTGTTTGTCGACTGTAAAGTTATGTTTAGACCTTCTTCGTAACGCTCATGAGGCTGTAACGCTAAGTTGGCACCCGAACTGCTGACTTGGCATGGTTAGCTTGTTCTTGTTGTGACGGTCATTCAAAATAGTGCGACAGCATTTACTCTCACTGTACGGCAATCAGAGACGACAAGAGAATGCCGCTCAACTCGATCGTGCCCAGCGTTGGAGACTCACACGTTCCTCCAGAGCCAAAACCCTTCTCGTCGCTGCTGTTGCATCGAATGATGTCGATTCGAACACGGGTGAAGATCTCCAAACTTGGACAATACTCTGCGAAGCGCGTGGAGGCCCTTGAAAAATATTGCCAGCACACTACCCCGTTGCGAGTGATTTTGGTTTGTATACTAATGCCGTGGCCTGCACTGATGCTGGAGCTTATCACTGAGTGGATTCCACTTCAGAACCCGTCAAGTGGCTGGAAGGCAAATTATGGAGCGTATATCCGACTTTTTATTGCAATTTCATCAGCTGCAGGCGCGGCGCTTTTCCAGATTCGCTCGACAATACCAAAACTCTCACCGTTAAAAATGGCTATAATAGCAGGCGGGAGTGGATGCTGCGCGACTGCAGTGACGGTGGTCGTAGCAAAATTTTGGGTGTTTCCCGTTCCATTTAGTTTCTTCATCTTTGGACCATGCGTCACGGTTACTTTTATCGTATTGTCCCTTTTACTGCTGAGAAACTCGAGTCGTACAACAGAGGAGGTCCAAGGTTCCCTCCTTCGAAAGCTGTCTCTCATCATCGCTCAAGTACTTCTGGCGACTGTCTACATCACATTCAATGTTGTGTTTGCGAGAAGTACACCTGCGGAGCGAGTTCCTCTCGTTCTGATTCTTCCAGTGATGAAAATTTCTCTGAAGCACTTACTGGCACGGTTGGTCTTAGATACACCAGAATCCATACCTTCCGTCGTCGTCTTCACGGTTGACGTTTTCAACGGCTTGTATACTTCAACATGCATGCAAGCTTCAGGATCTTGGTACACTTCACTTTTGATGATATTGATAAACATCGTATATACAGTTCTGTCTGCGTTGGACATCAATCGCACTGCTAAGAAATTCCAAGAGTTGGATCGAAAAACTAGCTCACTTGCACGGAAGGAACAAGCGTGGAATACTGTGGGGCCACAAGCAAATTCAAGAACTCGTTCATCCAGCATAATGATAAGCGCCAAATCGCAAAGCAGGACTCAGACAAACCATGAAGTCTCCGTTTTCCAGAATGCTAGAAGCTTGGAGTCTACGAAAGCGTCGATCACCGCCATGAAAACGCAGTTGTCGTCCTGCTTGTTGTTTCAAATGGAATATCGAACATTGGTGGGATACATTGAATCAGTTATTCCGCTACTATACGCGGTATATCTTTCAGTTCTAATCCGACTGCCGAGTGCCCAGTACTATCCTCATTCGCGTTCGCTGACGATCGAACAACTAAAAACTACGATAGCAAGCATTGCAGTGTACGCGGCAACAGAGATTTTATGTCTTGTTTGGCTCCACGTTATGGTGAAACGCAAGCTAGGCTTTTCGTTATTTTATCAATTGGCCTTTGTGTTGGAGACAGAAATGGAGCAGCTTCAAGGCCGATTATTTGTGTGGATTATTATTTTGTTACAAATTACCCTGACTCACTTTGGTATGTATGTTTCCCCCTACAAAAATGCCGTGGTTTGAAGGCCTGATGTACGGTGTGTCTGTTCCTGTGTAGGTATGGATTTTACATTCCGCTTCGTGTGGCTTCACCCATAGTTCACCTATACTTGATATACAGCGAGGGTATTTTTGCGTTAAAATAAAGCTAGGAGACGTGCCGAGGTCAGTCCAGTATTGGAATTACTGGACATGTTGTTTGGTGGCCACAGCCCCCGTGCTCACGACCTTCTTGGCGATTTTATCGTTTTCACATACGCCACGTCGCCGTACTTCGTGGTAGTCGATGTCATCAGCGACATTGCCAATTTACTCCTCCTTAGATCTTCCACGAGCATTAGCCAGGTGAGGAGCAGTTGATGATCAAATAGTTTTTCTGCAAACTGAGATGGCGTCACCTTGTTGGGAACGTCTGCAGACTTGAGCGTCTGTTGTGTATTCCGATGCAGGGGTGATCGTAACGAAGACGCCATGTGCAGACGCGGGTGCTACTCGTTATCGCATTTCGCTGGACCGCTAGGACAACAAAAAATAAAACTGCTTTCGCTAGAAACCTTTCTTCTTACGACCGCAGTCAATGTGACATCAACGACGCAGATGCCGGATATCGATATCAGTGCTTGAGCTGTATCCAGCATTACCATGACAAATGTCGTCGTGATGTTGTTCGTGCTCCAGATCCCTTCGCTTATACGTTATGACGTGGTGAAATATTTCTTGTGCTATCCTTTCTATATTGACTTTTATTTTTACCATTTTGTCTACGCTCTTTTTTTGTTGTTGGAGACTGGGATAGAGCAGCTGCAAGGGCGGTTGTCTGTGAGGATCGTCAGTTTACTGCAGTTTCCTTCAGAGCATGTCGCTGTTGATACGCCACGAAAAGATGGATTACACCGTCCAAGATAAACATATATGAGGGAAATGCAATGTAGTCCAAATATATGCATTCGACTTTGGCTGAAAATAGAAGTATTCATCATATTCTCTTATTCCGAGTAGTGAAGGTATGCCATCACGCGCCGTCGCCCCTGCACCTTCGTCGCAGCGATCTCTCCATGATTTTACTGCGCTTCCACGAACCTCTCGAAGTCTGAAGCACCTTAGCACACTATGGGATTACATGAAGATTTCTGGACTTGGTGAATACTCTGCTGAGCGCGTGGACTCGCTAGATAAATACTGCGAGCAGACACGTTTTGCAAAAGTGATTTGGGTCGCTATATTGATGCCAGTACCTTCTCTTTTATTGAGCCTCTTGGTCGAATGTATTCCTCTTCAAGACCCAGCAGATGGGTGGAGAAGTAACTCGGGTGTTTACATAAGGCTTTGTAGCATTGTTTCGTCCGGGGCGTTAGGGTCCACCATGTAACTTCGAACGGCGATCAAAATTTCAAACTTGGGAACAGTTGTAGTTGTACTCGGGACTGAATGTGGAACGGCTGCATTGATGATAATGATAGCTAGTCTTTGGGTGTTTCCGATCCCATTGTGCATCAGTATCTTGGCACTTCCTGCCGTGATTCTGTTCGTACTGCTTTTTCTACTTCTTGTCAAGCACCAAGCATCTCAAACAGTACAGATTTCAAGCAAAACTCTTAGGCAGCCGCTTTACCTTATCGCCGCTCAAGCGATTCTAGCGATAATTTACACCTTTTTCAGCGTCCTTTTCGCACGATGTTCACCTACACAAGGTTTTGCACTTCTACTACTTCTTCCGGTGATGAAAATCATGCTAAAGCACCTAGTTGCCCGATTGATGTCCAGTAATCCAGACTCAATCCCTGTTGTCGTTGTGTTCACCGTAGATGTTTTCAATGGTTTATACAACTCGATCTGTATACAAGCGTCTGGTTCATGGCTGAGTCTGCTTTTGATCATCGGGCTAAATGTCCTGCAAACCATACTGTCTACGACAGAGATTAATCGTGCTGCGAAATATTTTTGATTGCTGGACCGAAGGCGCCGGGTTACAATCGACGTAAATTCAGTCAAAATGAACGGGGACGCATCTATTAACGGACCCCCGAGGCGCTCTTCAAGGCTACTGCAAAGTGACAGCTCCTCGTTCCACGATTCTCATGACACTCAAGGAAATGTCACGAAGCTATCTGCAAAGCTATTGTTTCTGCTGGAGTATCAAGCTCTCATCGGATATACTCAAGCCTTCATCCCGCTAATTTACGCAACCTATCTGACCGCCCTCGTATATATGCCAAGTTCGAAGAACTACCCACGAAGTCGTTCTCTCTCTTCGGAACAACTACGAACAACATCATAGCCTACTCAGCGACTCAGCTGTTATCTCTATCGTGGCTTCACTGGGTCGTGAAGCGCAAACTTGGGTTTTCTTTGCTGTACCAGCTCTCGTTTGTCCTAGCGACTGAAGTTGAGCAGCTCCAAGGCCGCCTGCTGGTATGGATCATTTTGCAGGTCTCTTTAGTGCATTTCGGTACGTCCACTTCGAACTCAGTCGCAAAGTGATGAAACCTACGCACTAACTATGGTAATCTTTAGGCATGGACTTCAGCTTTAAGTCCAAGTGGCTTGAAAATCAAGCGCCCGACGTATGAGTGGTAGATCAAAACACCCCAATGGAAACAGCCAAATTTCGGAATGATGTTTGCCATCGAACTCCCAACCGGAAATACACCCAAATGCAACTCACAAGTCCTCCTTCGGCTCGCTTGGCTTCACCAGCGGGTCGATGATCTTGCGCCAGTCCTCAAGTTTCCAGGACGAGTCGGCGTCTTCGAACGGGACGCCGTTCAGCGTGTACTGCGGCGTGCCCGTGACCGTCCGCGTGCACGCATACTTCCACGCGACTCGCGTGTGCTGGTCGGCCTCGGTGCCCCCATAGCCCGTCATGCCCCGTTCCCACTGCTTGTCGGTCAGGTCGGGGAACGTCTGCTTGGCCAGCGCCTTCAGCTCGTCCGTCACTTGCACCGCGCTCTTGTCCTTCGTGGCCTTGTTCCCGAACCGCTCCTGGTTTTGGTAGAGCACCTCCAGCCATGGCGTGAAGTGGTCGTCACCCAGTGCCGACGTGACTGTGAACACGGACTCGGCCGCAATGAAGCCGTGCTGGTGGAAGGGCAGCGGGAACAGCACCGCCTTGACCCGCACCTGCTTGGACGCGTAGTGGTCGGCCAGAGCCTTGACCCCGTCGTAGGCCGCCTTGCTGAAGGGGCAGAGCAGGTCGATGTACGTCTCCAGTTGCACCTTGGCCTCTCCGCTGCCGTGGCCGATAGTGAATCCAGGAGGTTCCCCCGGAATCGGCACCTGGGCCGCGCCCAAGTGCAGCAATAGCGCCGTAGCCAGCACGGCGAGCATCGACTTTGCCATCATAGATCTGAGATAACTAGTTAATGATTTTTTTGGTTGTCAAATGCAGAACTGATTCTGATTGGCTAGATCTCTCGTCCAATGGGACGAGCTTTTCATCATGAGGAATCAGATCGGGATTCGCTCAAAGATGGCGCTCTCGACGTTCGTTGCGCGCTTCTTGCTGCTCTCCATGGCGCTGTATGCCGGTGTCGCCGCCCAGAGGATCCCCAGGAGGCCGCCTGGGTTCACGTTCGGAGGCGGCAGTGCTGACGCCGGCGTGCAGCTCGAGTCCTACATCGATTTGGTGAGATCTTATTCTTGCATACGGGATTTGGCGATGATTGGATGCTGTTATTTTGATTGACGAGAACTGTATGTTTGGCTGTGTGGGGGCAGTTGTGTCCGGACAGCAAGTCCGCCTACCCGGGGCTGAAGAAGCTAGTGCAGCACTATGCGCCCAATGAGCTGCGCGTTCGCTTCGTGCTGTTCCCGCTGCCGTACCACCAGCACGCGTTCGCGACAGCGGAGGCGGCGTTCGCCATCACGACGACACTAGGAGACACAAGCTTCACCAAGTGGCTCGAGACCATTTACGCCAATCAGGACATGTGAGAGCTTCTGTCTGGTTACATGTGTCACATTTGAATTTTGATTTTTACTGACCTTCTATTTCATGTGTTTTTATTAAAGTTTCTGGAACAAGGCGACGAAGGACTTGAGCCCGGTTCAAGTGGTGGGAAAGCTCAAGAAGTTGGCTCAGAAGACTTTCCCGTCGCTGACAGACGAAGAATGGGACAAGCAGATGACGGGGTACGGAGGAACGGACGTGGACGACCACACGCGCGAGTCGTGGAAGTACACGTGCTCCAGAGGCATGTCGGGCACACCCATGTACACGCTGAACGGCGTACCTTTCGATGCCGACGCGGACTGGACTTTTGACCAATGGTTCAATGTCATTGACCCACTTGTGAAGGCGAACAAGCCTGCAGTTGACGTGCAAAGTGCGGCGCAGATGGCATGGAAAGATGTCGACTTGAGCGGAGTCCCTCGCGCTCAACCAGATCGTGACGTGATGCATCTGGTGCATTCTGGACAGTGGACTACGACTGCACAAGTGTGTGCAGGGATTGCCGGCGGAGCGAGAGCGTGCGAGTATGTTCCTGGTCGTGTGATGTGCTGCCAGGCGGATGAAGCTTGCATTCTCCGTGAAGGATGCGTGACACTGCAATGAATTGAGAGATGGACGTTCACCATCACGGCTATCCCGATGAGTCCCATAATGGTAGTCGTAAATGCAATCTAGCACGGGACTCTAGCAAAACACCGTTTGTGCAAGTCCAATTTGCATATTCCTGACGTTCTGAAAAATCCACCTTAACTAGCTTTGCAATTCCCCCGGCGTTACTCACATCATTGTATCCAGTGCACCGACGCTCATAACATAATAATGCTTGTCGCCCGGAGAACGGTGTACATAAGAATCTGTCACTGTGTTTTTGTACCACTTCGTCTATGCATTTCCTCGTGGGCGTTTTGTCTATTCATGTCCTCTTGCTGGACATATCACGAGCACAACCACCGTTGAGAAGGCATGCGGTCGAACAGCGCTGTGGTTTCTCATGATTCGTCTTCCGCTTGGAAAGTCTACGAACAAATGCGACCACTCTGTGGGGTATATGCATATCTCTCGCCTTGACGCGTACTCAGCAGGGCGTGTGAAAGCTCTCGATAACTACTGCCGGCAATCGCCCAAAGTACGCTTGATTTTGGTGGTCATTCTAGCGCCGCGGCCTGCATTATTTCTCGAGCTGTTTGTAGACTGTATACCGCTTGAAGATCCAGCATCAGATTTGAGGGCCAAGTACGGACCGGTTTTAGATACGCTGTCTTCTGCCGCTGCGGGCTCGCTGTTTCAAGTTCGAGAAATTACGCCAGAACTTGTGTATCCAAGACTCGTCCTTATAACACTCGGTATTAACACTGCATGCGGTTGGACGGTGGCACTAATACTTCTGACAAGTCTGTGGATCTTCCATTCACGATATATTACACAATAGTTTTGTGGTTTTAGCGGTATTTGTGGTACTTCTCGTGAGAAACGTGCTTCACCTGTTTTTTTTTTTTTTCAGACGATGGAGGGATCGTTCCGGCAAAAACTGTATCTATGTAATCATTGCCGAAGTAAGGGTTGCCACGGTATTCATCGCCTTTAGCATGGGCTCCGCAAAGTGCACTCCTCACCAGCGTTTTGGGCTCCTTCTGGCTTTAACTTAACATTGATAACATTGGCCTCAAACATGTAGTCGCTCGGCTTGTACGAGGCAGTGACGAGTCTATTCCCGCCGTGGTTGCTTTCACTGTCAATGTGTTTGACGGACTCTACAGCTAGATCTGTATACAGTATTCCGGCTCCTGGTTCGCCTCGCTAGTAATTGCAACGATGAATTTCGGCTTCACAGCTTTATTGACCTCGAGCATAATTCTAGCCGTTAATTGGTTTAATGTCATAGGCAGTTTGGATAAAACAACTAAGTGGGCTGCGGCATCCGCTGTTAGTACTTGCAGGCACTCAAGTCTCATGAAATGTGCGAAGCTGCAGTTTTAAGTACAAGATCATAGGAAAGGTAGTATCTAAATAACACCACGAATTCACACCACCGCTCGTGCGACAACATGTTGTTCTCTTTGGAATATCGTGCTCACGTTGAAGTTGTTACCCCGTTATTGTATGCCGTGTACTTATTAATAATCATCCTAGACCAGCTGTCAAGCGCTATTGCACACATGCCCTTTACCCTTTCGCGGTTCAAGGATACATTTTTCGCCCTTTTAGGCGTTTTACAAAAACAAGCCCTGCAAAATGGCGCATCTTGCGTCCTGTTAGGTTAACCCTTTAGCGCTGCTCCTCAGTACGGGTTCCGAGAGAACTGTTAGACAGCTAAATCCAAACTCTAATTGGTCAGCGCGAAGACTATGGGGCAGGTTGATGTTGCCGCCATCACGTACAGATATCAACAGACCTATACCACAGCGACTCGTGAGCAGATCTGATCAGCACCTGTGCGCGGTATAAGGCTGGCAGAGATTTTCATTCTCCGACTTTCTGGTTCACGCCACAAAGCAATGGGAGAGGACGATACGGGCAATTGGGATGTCCATCCCGACTGTGAGAGCGTTTGGAGCGACAACGAGCACTTCCATGACCTGGCAACGGGAGACGACCTGTCCGATGACGACGATCTGATGCACGACCTGCCTTTCGACTTGGGAGACCACAGAATTCCACTACCCCAGCCCGTTCCTCGATCGGCTACGGCGCTGACGTCAACGCAACCAACATCAGCAACATTGTCTGAAAACGATTACCTCATTGCGGTTCAGAGGAAAAGTGGGCTGCACCTGACAATGGAGACGACAGTCCGAAGTGAATTTGGAAAAAAGGACGGCGCCTTCGGCCTATTTGCGCTGTTTGTAACAGCATCGCTGCGAAAGAGCATACGCGGATGGACTTCGATTAAGCTTGAGAGTAGTGAAGTAAGTCTTTGATTGACAGCGAGCTCAAGGTGCACATTGGACTCGAGACTGCAATGAGTCTGTGCCCCGGAATGCTATCTCTGTAGTGGGTCTAACTTGACTCACTACTTTAGCTTACACGTTGCGCAACGTGTATGAGGAAGCGTAAGTACTTAGTAATTACTTACGTTAATTATATTTGAATACACAAATATAAGTTAACTTAGACAAGACTCCAAGTAGCTAGTTTCAGGTAAAATGAGAACTGTATTGCTTGTAAATTGTTCTTCCTCCTAAATCTGCTAAAACCGTTTATCATCTATGAAAGGGTTGACAGCGGCTGGCTGTCAGAGCCCCGCTAATATGCATGACTCTGATTGGTAGAAAGATGCTGCTTTCTACCAATAGGATCTTTGGGTATGTGTGGACCACTCATTGTGGTGGCCCACTTCAATGTATCCATTGGTGTGTCTTACACCAAGGTGAGGAAGTATCCAAAACTTTTAACAGATAACCTATCTGTTAAATTCACAAGTGGCTTGCAGCCACTTGTGCGTGTAACCCCGTTACACCATCCCCCCCTTAACGTTAGACGCGCGGGGTCCCCGCACGTCAATCTTTGGAATTGACCACTCGTCAATTCTCCGCTTTGGAGAAGAAATCCGCGCTCATTCAACGATGAGCGCGCCTCAGAAGAAGACCTCGAAGTCGGTGGGGAGTCATCTCTCCATCGACGACTACTTCGAACGCCAGAAGGCGAAGTATGCCGACGTCGTCGACTTCGACGACGACGATGAAGATAAGGAGGGCGAGGAGGACTCGCCCTCTAAGCGCAAAGACTCAGTGTCGAGCGAATCGCTCGACCCTCATGCCAAGAACATTCGCCCGCGTGAAGGGGACGAATCGGACGCTTCGAGCTCGAAGCGTTCGCGAACTGAGAACGATACCCCACTCGCTTCTGCTGGGGCTCTCAGTACTCCGCGCTGCTGCTGCAGCACGTGATTACAAAACTCAAGGCTCACCGCGCGCTGCGCCTGCAGTGCGCGATCCGTGGATGGCGTCGGCGTCCGAGATCTTGGACCGGTATGGGAACTCGGTACCTCCGAATGAGGTGCCGCTGTACGTATGCAGCGCCATCAAAGATGACGCTGTGGCTGCCGAGCTGCACTTTGATGCGGAAACGCATCAAAGGCGCGATTTATTACATCGGGCTCTTTCATGAGCTCCGATGGGTTCAAAGCAAGTAGACATCTTCTCGCAGCAAAGTGCCCGAATGGCAGGCACTTTGTCAAAGCTGGAACGCCTTTGTTGAAAACTTCAACAAGAGGCCGAGTGCTTACCGTGATCGGATTAAGCAAGCGCGTGGTCGCTTCGAGACGTACTCGAAGCGTGGAAAGTTGGAGCAACTCCACGTTGCTGCGGAGGAGGCAAATGTGCCGTGCGCTGTGCCCGAGGGCTTTCAGTGCACGAAGTGCTTCCCCCAGGCGCGGTCCGCTTGAGCGACCGCGACCTGAACGGGTACACGTCGTTCCGTGTGCCCGAGAGTCTTAAAGAGCTCCGTGCTAAGTTCTTAGCACGTGAGGGTTCGGACGCTAGCGATGATCGCAGCGCTCGTATTACTTCCGCTGTGCCAGCGCGTACTGCTCCTCGTACGCCCTCACCATTTCCGGAACGTCCTCCAGCAAGACGTTCCGCGGCTCCTATGTATCTTGACGGGGAGGAAATCCTCTCCAACATGGTCAACAATCCGCTCAACAATCCAGCGGGTTGAGCCGCGGGCGTCACGGATCGGCGGTGGCGGGGGTGGGAACACGCCCCGGGTATGATCAGCCCCGGGCTGATCAGTATGCACCTCTCCACGACCGGGTAACCGCCGTGGAGTGTCTTCAGGGCGCTGAGTTCGCCGCCCTGAAACAGGAGTTGGCGAACCAGAAGGCCAAGTCGCGGCGGTCTCGCAGACCGCCTCGAATATCCAGGTCGAGCTGGGGACACAGATGAAGGGGTTGCTCCAGCGCGTCCGCGCGCTGAAGGAGAGGCTGCTCGTCGCCGAGGCCAAGTCCTCCGCTTCTGCCTCGGCTCCTGCTGAGGCTTCGGGTCAGCCGAGCTAGATGGCTCGTGCTGCAGGTATGGCTTCAGCCGTGCGACGTAAAAGGTCGGATGGAGGTGCATGCTAGACGGTATGTCTAGTGTGTATGCGTTGCCGTGCCGTGCCAACACAGTGAACGGCCCGATGAAGCGATAAGCAAGCTTGCTTGCTCCGAAATCCGAAACTGCATGTTTAGGCAGGTTTTGCGTACCTAACAAAACCAATGAACTAACGTTGAATTCATTTGTGTTGCCTCTGCCCACATTGTCTGCGTTCAGCTTCTGTTTGTCAACAGAAGCTGCTATTACGTCTTGGACAAACCGAATCACGGCTTGTCTTTTGGTGACGAAACTGATTGCATCCGAGCTGAAGTCATTCAGCTCGCTCTCCGCTAGAGGCCCTGCCTCTGCGTGGTTCTTCGCGGTGTCTGCGCCCTGCGCAGACCCGTGGTCTTTATTATTGTTGTTGGGGAGTCTGCGCCCAGCGCAGACTCATGCGTTTTCTTCGTTGTTGCAGCTGACACTGTGCAAGTGTCAGTGGTTTTCTGCGGCTGCTGTATTGCAGTCGTAGATCCTCCCCCACTTAAAGTGGGAGCCATCACTCCGAGCAAACTCGGTAGACGTGGATACCGCATGGCATTCACGTAGAACGGTGTATGCCCGGTCGAGGCATGCACTGAGTTATTGATGGCAAACTCTGCCATCGATAAGAACTCGCTCCAGTATTGGAACGAGTGAGCGTAGCTCTACAACATATCGACGAGCACGCGATTCACGCGCTCGGTTTGACCGTCCGTCTGCGGATGATCCGCAGTCGACATTGAAAGCTGGCTCCCAAGAAGTGTAAACACTTCTTGCCACAGGTGCACTGTGAAGCCCGGGTCTCTGTCCGACACGATGTCGGTCGGCATGCCATGGTGTTTGAACACCATGTCGACGAACAGATGGGCCGTCTGCTTTGCGGTCACCTCTGGCGGCACCGCAGCAAGATGTACCATCTTGCTGAAGCGGTCGACGAAGACCACAACACCGGTATTCCCTCCGCTGTCCGGGGGAAGACCAAAGATGAAGTCCAAAGATATGGATTTCCAACACTCCGACGGAGTCGGTAGTGATTGTAAAGGAGCCTGCGCAAACGGCGCAGGCTTTACGCGTTGGCATACCTCGCAAGCACGGACGTACTTGCGCAACCACTTATACTGGTGGTGCCAGTAGAAGTCGCGCGTGAGAAGGACGTATGTCTTCTCACGTCCGAGATGTCCCGCAGTCAGGGCATCATGATATTCGTACATGATCCTGAGTCGCAGGTCATGGTCATTCGGCACGACAACGCGATCCGCGTTGTCGTCGACTGCATTGTAAAGCAGTAGTCCGTCGTGCACACGAAAGCGGTGTGCACGCGCTCGAAGGTGCTTGGGCAGCTTCTGACGGGACTTGCCAGAAGCGAAGTCAACTCCGACGCCATCGTCGGAGGACTAGCGAGTTCCTTCTCTCGATACTGGAATCCAGTATCGGTGCGCGTCAAGACGCTTAGCGTCTCAACATCCGGCGTCACTGCCTCAGTCTGCCCAGCAGACTGCTCTTGTTGCGTCTCGGTCCCGGACCGAGACTTGCGCAGCGTTTTCCGCTTGCGCCGTCTTCTTGTTGTGCGGAGCCCGGCTCCGCACAGTTGTTCTTCTTGTCCAGGCCCGGCCGTGGACAGTTGTTCGCCGGCGGACCCTGTCCGCGGGCGCGCGGTATCAAGCCCGGCTTGACCACATTTTCCTTCGTGCAGCCCGGCTGCACGGTAATGTGTCCCTTCGCCGGCAGACCCTGTCTGCGGGCACGCGATATCAAGCCCGGCTTGATCGCATGGCGCTTCGTCGTGCAGCCCGGCTGCACGACAGCATGTAATTGCGTCAGTGCGGTACGTTTGCAACCGTCCGCACTGTTTGCAGCGTCAACTCCCGGAGTTGACACGCCTTCGTCACCTCGACGCCATTCATTGGCGGAGCCCCTCATGACCGAGGGTGCGTCGGCTCCCGGAGCCGACGCGTCGTCGTCGACCTGACCGCTTCGGGTCAGGGACTGTCCCTTACACGCTTGAACGTGGGTGTTGGTTCCCGGAACCAACACATCTTTACTTCCGACGTCGGCAGCATTGCCGACGTGGGTCTCGCTTGTGTGCGCCCTCGCGCACTTCTTGAACACTCCGGGACAGCAGCATTAAGCGCTGTCTCGACTGGTGAGCCGCGCGCACCTGCTGGTGCGTGCGCTGCGGTAACAGGGCCATCGCTCTCTGTTCCGCTGTCGCGTCCGAAGCGCACGAGCGTGCGCTTCTTCCAGTCTATCACCGGATCATGCCGTGCAAGCCACGGCATGCCCATTACTACGTCGAACTTATCGTCCAGGTCCAGGACGATAAAGTGTTCGACAAACACTCGTTGTTTGTACACGAAGCGCACGTTCACGACGCGCTTCTCGGTCTTCACGATGGCACCTGTTGCCAGTCGGCACGCGTGACTGCATTACCAGTAGGGCGCCCCGCGCCTACTGGTTGTTCGCGTGTTTTGCTGGTCCGCGGCGATGCCTAGCATCGCCACGACAGCCACCTCCAGGGGGGCATGGGAGCTGTACACTCCCGTGCAAAGTGACCGATCCTTCCGCAACGGAAGCATCGCACGTTACCTCCCTGCTGCTGGTAACCAGCAGTTGTCGCGTTCGAGAGGTCCATTGGTTCCTGATCTCCCGTCCTCGCTACCGGGCGAGGTTGCGGCCTCGGTACGTTTACATGGAGTTTAGCCTGCCGCAGGCTAAACTCTTCTTGCATGGCAAGAGTGATTGCAGCTTCGAGAGTGCTCGGGTACTCTCGGAAGAGATAGGTCTTCACGGGCCCATCTCTAAGTCCCTTCATGAACGTGACGACCTCGGTCGCATCGTCAATCGGGTTAGTCACGATATTTGATACCAAATATCGTGCGCGCTGCGCGTCAGCATGGACGTCATGCTTACCCTGCTGAAGGTCGAGGAACTCCGCCCTCGACCGGAACTCGTTTGCGGGGGCTCAAACGCTTGTCTGAGCTCCTCTTTGAATACTTCGTACGTGCTGAAGCACGTAGGATCGGAGAGTCGGCGTCCATACGCCCAACTCCTTGCGCGTCCGCCAAGGCAGGACATGGCGAACGCGACCTTCGACAGCGGGTCGACGATGCGTCGAGCCGCTATGGCTGTGTCGAGCTCGACAAGCCATCGGAGGAGAGGCTCGCCCTCCCTTCCCACGTATTTACTTACGCTCAACTTCAATGATTGAGCACGCGGTGTCGTCCCTGACGACGCCGTCACTGAGAAGCAGCATCCGCGGCTCCTTCATGATGAAGCCCAGAGCAACACCATGTTGCTCCGTCGGCGATAGCGTACGCAGCATCGTGGCTATCGCCGCTTCTCCAATGACTGTTGACAGTCGTTGGAGGGCCTCCCACTATGGGTCAGACAGGTGGGGGCAGTCAGCGCGTGCAGCATGCGTTGCAGGCGTGTTGGAGCTCTCCATGGGCACCTCCGTGCTCACGTGGTTCTCGGCTCCGCGTTCGTACACCGCGTACGAACGTCAAGCAGTCGGTCGTTGGACGGACTACAAAGTGCTACCAGGTGTAGTGGGCCTACTTTGGCTCACTACTTTAGCTTACACGTTGCGCAGCGTATATGAGGAAGCGTAAGTACTTAGTAAGTACTTAGGTTAATTATATTTGAATCCACAAATATAAGTTCACTTAGATAAGACTCCAAGTTGCTAGTTTCAGGTAAAATGAGAACTGTATTGTTTGTAAATTGTTCTTCCTCCTAAATCTGCTAAAACCGTTTATCATCTATGAAAGGGTTGACAGCGGCTGGCTGTCAGAGCCCCGCTAATATGCATGACTCTGATTGGTAGAAAGATGCTGCTTTCTACCAATAGGATCTTTGGGTATGTGTGGACCACTCATTGTGGTGGCCCACTTCAATGTATCCATTGGTGTGTCTTACACCAAGGTGAGGAAGTATCCAAAACTTTTAACAGATAACCTATCTGTTAAATTCACAAGTGGCTTGCAGCCACTTGTGCGTGTAGCCCCGTTACAATCTCGGACTATTGGTCGTGTGAAATATTTCTAGGGCAGCCTGCTTTTATCGAGACGATGTCACGCGATCGCTTCAAACGCATCCGAGGTGTACTTTAATTGCACCGCGCAACTTCAGTGACTTTTGCAACAGTGCGTGACCCCCTTTTGCGATGCCGATGGCTTCTGCAGCACTATCGGAAGCGCTTTGTAGAAATTGCAGTGCCTGTTGGAATCAGCAGTCTCGATGAGATATCCGTCCGAACAAAAGCTCGCTCTCGCACTATAACACACATGTCTTCAAAGCCAGATAAGGGGCGGGTCGCACCGCTTCTCTTTTTGGCTTTTTTATAGCTAATAAAGTGGAGGCCGGGTCACAGCACATTTTCGCATTTTCCTTAAGAAATTCACATGCGAGTCAGTGTAACTTTTGCTCACAGTTAAGCATGACCAGCCTCACAGAAGCAGCCGATCTAGGAGACGCCCAAGGGGCAACAGTGGAGAGCCCAGATGAGCGCCTAGAGTGGAGCGATGCTCTCGTGGAGTCGCTGTTGTTCCTCCGGATGCACAAGTACGGCCCACCTTCAAGAGCTCGAAGAGCAAAGCGCAGCTGACTGCGGCCTGGACTCACATTCTAGATGATTTTAACGAGGAGAACCGCCGCTCATGCAACGTTTCGCAGCTCAAGAACAAGTTCCAGGGGTTGAAGACCACATTCAACAACATCAAGGCCAGTGAGCCCCAAACCGGCAATAGCACGGAACATCCGCTCGAGTATCCTAGCATCTGGCCTACGCTGATCATGTACTTTGGCGATCTGAGTGGGATGGGAAACCGTGACTTCGGTCAAACGGGCTCCATCACCTTGGAGGCTTCACCCTCGCCAGAAGAGCAACCGCGCACCATTGTCACTGAAGGCGCGGCCAATAAGCGTCAGGCTCGAAAGCGTAAGATGGATCTGGCGAGCGCGGTGGCGTCGATGGCCGAGTCACTAAGCTTACGATTGAACTCCAACGGGACATCTCATGACGTTCAGCCGCTTATGACCAAGTTGGCTCGAATGGAAGAACAGATCACCGCTCTCGTTGTCAATCAACAGAAAACACTCCAGCTGATGCAAGCCTCCCTTGATAGGTCGCGTCAAGTAAACGCTGCTATATTGGCCTCCATGCAAAGTACTCCTGATAATGCTGTCACTACACCTGCAGGAACTGCTCAACGCGACAAGCAAACAGGTAATCTCTAATTGCGTCGCGCTTGTCGCGAGCTGGCGTTTCCTGTCCCGCCACTTCTTCTGTAGCCCATCATGCGCGGTTGATCTCCATCCAGTCTTCTATAGCCACAGGAGTAAGTGCAGGTGTTCCATCGAGGTCGATGATCCAGTTGTGAAGTACAAGGCAGCCTTTGATGATCAACGCCATGTCTGTAGGCGTTTGTAGTGACAGATCCGATTTGAACACTCTAAACTTGCCTTTGAGCCTTCCAAACGACTGCTCCACCGCAATACGTGTTCGACTGTGCACCAAATTATACAAACGCTTGGCTCGGATCATCTCCGCGAGGATCGGATACGGGGTCAATACATTAGTGAGAAGTTGATAACCTGCGTCTCCAACGAGGTGCGTTCCAGGGGGAAATGTATCGAGCATCTCGCGGGCGAAAATTGATCGATTAAATACGGATTTGTCGTTTTGAGCTCCGTTGCGTAGCGAATATGCCTTGAATCGCTGGCGGTGGTCTACGACACCCATCATGTTAAATGCCGGATACCCGCGACGGCAGTACCAGCCGTCATAGTCCGCAAAACGTTATACTCGTATTAGGCACCCGTCCACAGCCCCAACAACACCCGGCATGCCACTGTCGTGCTCAAACTCACTGCAAATCAGTTCCCAGTCAGACGCCCGCGTCGGTGGCGTGATGGTCCTCTCGACCCAGGTCTCCATCACTGCAAGCACTTGGTGGATAGACATCACTGCAATCGTTTTCCCATGGCCAACTAGCTCAGCTGCCTTGTACATGGAGCCTCCGTGTGCTAGATAATTCATAGCGATCGCAACTCGTGTGGAAATGTCCACCTCTGCGTTGCTTCCCAGCGGAGGTAGAACGGTGGCCCAGCTACTCGAAACGCGGCGGCATTCTCCTCAAATGCATCACGAGTGCAGCGTATATACCGTCGAAACCAGCCCACGGAAAAGACTTGCTGGGACCGAATCATATCCCAGTCAGCTCGCGGCACGGTGTACTGGTGTTGCGGAGGCTCGGGCCACGTGCGTTTGTCGGAGACGACGACGGCAAGCACACATATCGAGGCCGCTGCGCATGCCAGAGTCGTGTCGCCTGGATTCATGACGAGAGAGAATGACACATGTTACGATAGATCTGTCAATACGTGTGTATAGCAGAAAAAGAGACCAAAAGACCTCTGCTACCTCTTGTTGGGAGTGTACATGCAAAACGAGGTGAAGGGTCGTTTGATTGGCGGATTCTCTTTCTGCGACCTCTTTTGTTTTACTGCGACCCGCCCCTAAACACGGCATTCGGTTCTATGCTGTTGTTGGCTGGCCTACATTGCACATCCTATCCGTGTGGGATAATGGGTCTGGCAATACAACACGAAGCACACCAGCTGAGCGCTACGCCGAAGTGTTCCCGTCACTTCTATCGTCGCTATACAATACACTATCCCGACCAGAAATCAACATCGACCCAAAATCAGCGACAGCACTATGGCCAGCCACCAAAGCAAAACGTTCAAACAGGCAATTGACCTTTCATTCTCCCTGACTGGAGGTAGACGAACACGCGAGTGAGCGCCTTGTGGAGCGCCTTGTGTCGACGTCGATTAGGGCCAATAGAGCCGTTGCTTCGCATTCTCGTCGCGCTCTCCTTCATTGATGCCTCGCACACTGCCCACGCGCACGGTACCTGACCGCACCACCCGTATAATTAGTAGCTGGAGGAGAGAGACATCTTCGTCCTGCAGTCGGCAAATCGGAATGAAGCCGCAAGTGATAGATAGAGGTATACTGACCACTTACACCGTGACCTAATTGGCTTGAAAGTTCAAATGTCGAAAGGTAATTGGTTCTAGTACATATCCGTAAGTACCTCTACCATACGTGGCATTGCTAAAGGGTTAAGAGTTATGGTATTTTGTTACTACCAATCGTATTATTGCAGATAGATTTATTGGTTCATAAATAACGAAGACTTCGTAATTTAAGAATGTCACGTAGCGTGCATCACACTAGATGTTCGCGACACTGCTGGCAGCGCAATGGCGGTGCTGCCAGAGCGAGCAGCTACACCGCTGACAGAAATCCAATGCTGGACGACTCAGCTGTTATGGCTACCACAGCTTTGCTCCCGACCCAACAGGTTATCGCTTGCCGTCGCGACCTCGCACTTGCGCTTGTACTCGCCCAACCCGTCGGTGCCGGCGAAGGCCTGCCGGCTGCCCACATGTAGGTCGTGTCGACGCCACTGACAATGCCAACCGCACCACCAGGGCGAGCTGCTACACCACAGACACAGGCTCCACACTGGAAGGCTCAGCCGTCATGACTACCACGGCGCCGCGCCGACCCAAGACGCCATAGCCGCCGTCGTGACCTCGCCCTTGTACTTGTACTCGCACGTGAACTCGTACTTGCCCCACGCGTCGTGTTGCTGGCGGGGCAGCCACCGACAATAGGAAAGTGGCTCTCACAGGTAATTCAAAGCGAATATATATACATATATATTACTTTATAGATTGGACAGACGATGTACTGTACTATACGATTTCAACCAATGAACAGCCTATTGAACTAGTCGGCCGCGATAAATAGGAATAATACTGAATAGGTGTTTACCTGGAACAGTACCGTCAATTTTTTTAACCCCTTGAACGCGAGAACGTGGACCGTACCTGATATCAGCAAAACCTCAACGTGTACCGGCTCACGTTAGGCTTTTTCGACTTAAAGTTTGTATGGTCCCATACAAACTTTAAGTCAATGAGGGCTAGGTAGTATCCCCTTTCCCTCCCAGCTTTGAAGATAAAATACCTCTGTGCATAGAGACTGTCTAATATAAGAAGATAAGGGCATAACCCGTGCTTGCTTATCACACGTGTATTTATGTAGATTAACCGTTGGCCGCCACACATTTCCCTCCCTCAGTTTCAGAATCGCCGACTCAAGTTCAAATGGCGTTTCAAGCGAGGTAGAGGGAACTCATCAAGCTCGCTTGGAAATCCAGCAAATCCACGGATCTCTCGGATGACTTCACGTATGTCATTCCGGGGAAGACAAAGACGACCGGCGTTCGTGGTCAGGATACTTCGTTGGTGAAGAAGAACTGATGAAGCACTTGGGGGGAATGAACCTCGGTGAGATAGAAACGTTTGAATCGTCCGTGCTGCGTATTTGGCACTATATTGTGGTAATATGATTAATAGATGCTCTCCAGCGACAGCAAGATAGCGGCCAAGCTTCGGCCACTCAACAAAGCGTCTCACACCCGGCTTCCGAAACGCAACAAGGACAGATCCGGGTGGGGGTGCGCACGTGGACATGCAGAGAGCAAGTCGCCAGCTCGTGCTTTGTAGTCTCGTGTAACCCCGTTACACCTTTTATAGATGATAAACAGTTTTAGCAGATTTAGGAGGAAGAACAATTTACAAACAATACAGTTCTCATTTTACCTAATCTAAGTCACTTGGAATCCTTTCTTACTTAACTTATATTTGTGGATTCAAATATAATTAACCTAAGTACTTACTAAGTACTTACGCTTCCTCATATACGCTGCGCAACGTGTAAGCTAAAGTAGTGAGCCAAAGTAGGCCCACTACACCTGGTAGCACTTTGTAGTCCGTCCAACGACCGACTGCTTGACGTTCGTACGCGGTGTACGAACGCGGAGCCGAGAACCACGTGAGCACGGAGGTGCGCATGGAGAGCTCCAACACGCCTGCAACGCATGCTGCACGCGCTGACTGCCCCCACCTGTCTGACCCATAGTGGGAGGCCCTCCAACGACTGTCAACAGTCATTGGAGAAGCGGCGATAGCCACGATGCTGCGTACGCTATCGCCGACGGAGCAACATGGTGTTGCTCTGGGCTTCATCATGAAGGAGCCGCGGATGCTGCTTCCTCAGTGACGGCGTCGTCAGGGACGACACCGCGTGCTCAATCATTAAAGTTGAGCGTAAGTAAATACGTGGGAAGGGAGGGCGAGCCTCTCCTCCGATGGCTTGTCGAGCTCGACACAGCCATAGCGGCTCGACGCATCGTCGACCCGCTGTCGAAGGTCGCGTTCGCCATGTCCTGCCTTGGCGGACGCGCAAGGAGTTGGGCGTATGGACGCCGACTCTCCGATCCTACGTGCTTCAGCACGTACGAAGTATTCAAAGAGGAGCTCAGACAAGCGTTTGAGCCCCCGCAAAACGAGTTCCGGTCGAGGGCAGAGTTCCTCGACCTTCAGCAGGGTAAGCATGACGTCCATGCTGACGCGCAGCGCGCACGATATTTGGTATCAAATATCGTGACTAACCCGATTGACGATGCGACCAAGGTCGTCACGTTCATGAAGGGACTTAGAGATGGGCCCGTGAAGACCTATCTCTTCCGAGAGTACCCGAGCACTCTCGAAGCTGCAATCACTCTTGCCATGCAAGAAGAGTTTAGCCTGCGGCAGGCTAAACTCCATGTAAACGTACCGAGGCCGCAACCTCGCCCGGTAGCGAGGACGGGAGATCAGGAACCAATGGACCTCTCGAACGCGACAACTGCTGGTTACCAGCAGCAGGGAGGTAACGTGCGATGCTTCCGTTGCGGAAGGATCGGTCACTTTGCACGGGAGTGTACAGCTCCCATGCCCCCTGGAGGTGGCTGTCGTGGCGATGCTAGGCATCGCCGCGGACCAGCAAAACACGCGAACAACCAGTAGGCGCGGGGCGCCCTACTGGTAATGCAGTCACGCGTGCCGACTGGCAACAGGTGCCATCGTGAAGACCGAGAAGCGTGTCGTGAACGTGCGCTTCGTGTACAAACAACGAGTGTTTGTCGAACACTTTATCGTCCTGGACCTGGACGATAAGTTCGACGTAGTAATGGGCATGCCGTGGCTTGCACGGCATGATCCGGTGATAGACTGGAAGAAGCGCACGCTCGTGCGCTTCGGACGCGACAGCGGAACAGAGAGCGATGGCCCTGTTACCGCAGCGCACGCACCAGCAGGTGCGCGCGGCTCACCAGTCGAGACAGCGCTTAATGCTGCTGTCCCGGAGTGTCCAAGAAGTGCGCGAGGGCGCACACAAGCGAGACCCACGTCGGCAATGCTGCCGACGTCGGAAGCAAAAGATGTGTTGGTTCCGGGAACCAACACCCACGTTCAAGCGTGTAAGGGACAGTCCCTGACCCGAAGCGGTCAGGTCGACGACGACGCGTCGGCTCCGGGAGCCGACGCACCCTCGGTCATGAGGGGCTCCGCCAATGAATGGCGTCGAGGTGACGAAGGCGTGTCAACTCCGGGAGTTGACGCTGCAAACAGTGCGGACGGTTGCAAACGTACCGCACTGACGCAATTTGCATGCTGTCGTGCAGCCGGGCTGCACGACGAAGCGCCATGCGATCAAGCCGGGCTTGATATCGCGTGCCCGCAGACAGGGTCTGCCGGCGAAGGGACACATTACCGTGCAGCCGGGCTGCACGAAGGAACATGTGGTCAAGCCGGGCTTGATACCGCGCGCCCGCGGACAGGGTCCGCCGGCGAACAACTGTCCACGGCCGGGCCTGGACCAGAAGAACAACTGTGCGGAGCCGGGCTCCGCACAACAAGAAGACGTCGCAAGCGGAAAACGCTGCGCAAGTCTCGGTCCGGGACCGAGACGCAACAAGAGCAGTCTGCTGGGCAGACTGAGGCAGTGACGCCGGGCGTTGAGACGCTAAGCGTCTTGACGCGTACCGATACTGGATTCCAGTATCAGGAAAAGGAACTCGCTAATCCTCCGACAAGGGCGTCGGAGTTGACTTCGCTTCCAGCCATGAGCTGGAAGCGCTTCACACGCGACTTGCACGATGGACACATCGAGCAGGTCTGCGTTCTTTCGAACATCGAAAGAACGGAGAGCGAGAGCGAAGAGCTGAGGCAGCTTTTCATGAGAAGTACCACTGAGAGTGAAGACACTCTCAGTGCGAAGACGAAGCGAGAGCGCTTCGAGGAACAAGGCTGGAACTCGCTGAAGTCGAGTCCCTATTACGCATTATTGAGGGAGTACAAAGACGTACTCCCGGAAGAGATTCCTGCGGAGCTTCCGCAGGATAAGGGCATTCAGCACGAGATTGATCTCGTGCCGGGCACGAAGTACTGTGTCACGCGGCAGTGGCCACTGCCGCGAGAGCAAGTAAAAGCAATCGACGACTTCTTTGAAAGTCGTCGCAAATCAGGACAGGTGCGGGAATCAAAGTCCCCGCACAGTGCTCCGACGTTCTGTGTCAAAAAGCCACAGGGCGGATGGCGCATCGTTCATGCGTATAACAAGCTGAACGATGCGACGGTACCGGCGCAGACACCGATACCGCGAAAAGATGTTATCATCGATTTGATGGCCGGGAGCACCGTTTACAGTGCGCTCGACTTACGGGACGGATTCTATCATATCGTAATGCGTGAGAGCGATATCCCTCTCATGGCAGTGAGTACGCCAAGCGGCATGCTCTGGGAATGGCTGGTAATGCCGCAGGGGCTTAAGAACGCCCCTGCGACCTTCAACAGGTGCGTGACACACTTGTTGCGCTCGGTGCACGACTTCGCGCCGAGCTACTTCGATGATGTATTCATCCACAGCCGGGCTGTGGACGGAAAGACCGACGTAGAAATGCACAGGGTGCATCTCCGGAAGCTACTTGAGCTTATGCGAAAGCATAAGCTCTACGCGAACCTGAAGAAGTGTATCTTCGGGGCGAGCGAGATACCCGTCCTCGGGTGTCTCGTCGGAAAGAATGGCGTTCGCCCTGACCCGGAAAAGGTCAGGGTGATCAATGAATGGCCAACGCCTTCAAGTGTCAAGGAACTGAGGCAGTTCCTTGGCTTGGCCACGTACTTGTGCAAGTACGTGGAGGATTATGCGGGCAAGATGCGCCCGCTGTCACAGCTTCTTAAGAAGAAGTTATGTGGAATTGGACATCCGATTGCCAAAAGACATTCGATGCGGGCAAGCGGGGCTTGACTGAGGCGCCGATCTTGGCCGCGGCTGACCAATATCGCGCATTTCACGTCGTGTGTGACGCATCCGACTTCGCAATCGGATGCGCATTGATGCAGCACGATCACGTGGGCCGTGATCGTGTCGTCTACTACCAATCGCGTCAGCTGAAGCCAGCTGAGCGCAACTATCCGGTGCATGACAAGGAACTCCTTGCCGTGAAGTACGCGCTCGCAAAGTTCCGAGTGTATTTGCTTGGAAGTAGACCATTTGTGGTCTACACCGACCATGCTTCACTGCGCACCGCAGTGAAGTCGCCACACATATCACAAAGAATGGCGAGATGGCTCTCATTCTTTGCGGAGTATAACTTCCGGGTCGAATACAAACCCGGAAGATTGAATGTAGTGGCCGACGCGTTATCACGTCGGCCGGACTATGCAGAAGCTGTTGACGTCAATGCCATTGACGCCATGCGATCGAGCAAACCCACATCATCTCTGTTGGATGATGTGAAGGCCGCGTACGCGCACGACGCGGACGCGAAGCTCTTGCTGGCCTATGGCACAGCGCCTTCTGACAAGTCCCGTCAGAAGCTGCCCAAGCACCTTCGAGCGCGTGCACACCGCTTTCGTGCGCACGACGGACTACTGCTTTACAATGCAGTCGACGACAACGCGGATCGCGTTGTCGTGCCGAATGACCATGACCTGCGACTCAGGATCATGTACGAATATCATGATGCCCTGACTGCGGGACATCTCGGACGTGAGAAGACATACGTCCTTCTCACGCGCGACTTCTACTGGCACCACCAGTATAAGTGGTTGCGCAAGTACGTCCGTGCTTGCGAGGTATGCCAACGCGTAAAGCCTGCGCCGTTTGCGCAGGCTCCTTTACAATCACTACCGACTCCGTCGGAGTGTTGGAAATCCATATCTTTGGACTTCATCTTTGGTCTTCCCCCGGACAGCGGAGGGAATACCGGTGTTGTGGTCTTCGTCGACCGCTGCAGCAAGATGGTACATCTTGCTGCGGTGCCGCCAGAGGTGACCGCAAAGCAGACGGCCCATCTGTTCGTCGACATGGTGTTCAAACACCATGGCATGCCGACCGACATCGTGTCGGACAGAGACCCGGGCTTCACAGTGCACCTGTGGCAAGAAGTGTTTACACTTCTTGGGAGCCAGCTTTCAATGTCGACTGCGGATCATCCGCAGACGGACGGTCAAACCGAGCGCGTGAATCGCGTGCTCGTCGATATGTTGTAGAGCTACGCTCACTCGTTCCAATACTGGAGCGAGTTCTTATCGATGGCAGAGTTTGCCATCAATAACTCAGTGCATGCCTCGACCGGGCATACACCGTTCTACGTGAATGCCATGCGGTATCCACGTCTACCGAGTTTGCTCGGAGTGATGGCTCCCACTTTAAGTGGGGGAGGATCTACGACTGCAATACAGCAGCCGCAGAAAACCACTGACACTTGCACAGTGTCAGCTGCAACAACGAAGAAAACGCATGAGTCTGCGCAGGGCGCAGACTCCCCCAACAACAATAACAAAGACCACGGGTCTGCGCAGGGCGCAGACACCGCGAAGAACCACGCAGAGGCAGGGCCTCTAGCGGAGAGCGAGCTGAATGACTTCAGCTCGGATGCAATCAGTTTCGTCACCAAAAGACAAGCCGTGATTCGGTTTGTCCAAGACGCAATAGCAGCTTCTGTTGACAAACAGAAGCTGAACGCAGACAATGTGGGCAGAGGCAACACAAATGAATTCAACGTTAGTTCATTGGTTTTGTTAGGTACGCAAAACCTGCCTAAACATGCAGTTTCGGATTTCGGAGCAAGCAAGCTTGCTTATCGCTTCATCGGGCCGTTCACTGTGTTGGCACGGCACGGCAACGCATACACACTAGACATACCGTCTAGCATGCACCTCCATCCGACCTTTTACGTCGCACGGCTGAAGCCATACCTGCAGCACGAGCCATCTAGCTCGGCTGACCCGAAGCCTCAGCAGGAGCCGAGGCAGAAGCGGAGGACTTGGCCTCGGCGACGAGCAGCCTCTCCTTCAGCGCGCGGACGCGCTGGAGCAACCCCTTCATCTGTGTCCCCAGCTCGACCTGGATATTCGAGGCGGTCTGCGAGACCGCCGCGACTTGGCCTTCTGGTTCGCCAACTCCTGTTTCAGGGCGGCGAACTCAGCGCCCTGAAGACACTCCACGGCGGTTACCCGGTCGTGGAGAGGTGCATACTGATCAGCCCGGGGCTGATCATACCCGGGGCGTGTTCCCACCCCCGCCACCGCCGATCCGTGACGCCCGCGGCTCAACCCGCTGGATTGTTGAGCGGATTGTTGACCATGTTGGAGAGGATTTCCTCCCCATCAAGATACATGGGAGCCGCGGAACGTCTTGCTGGAGGACGTTCCGGAAATGGTGAGGGCGTACGAGGAGCAGTACGCGCTGGCACAGCGGAAGTAATACGAGCGCTGCGATCATCGCTAGCGTCCGAACCCTCACGTGCTAAGAACTTAGCACGGAGCTCTTTAAGACTCTCGGGCACACGGAACGACGTGTACCCGTTCAGGTCGCGGTCGCTCAAGCGGACCGCGCCTGGGAAGCACTTCGTGCACTGAAAGCCCTCGGGCACAGCGCACGGCACATTTGCCTCCTCCGCAGCAACGTGGAGTTGCTCCAACTTTCCACGCTTCGAGTACGTCTCGAAGCGACCACGCGCTTGCTTAATCCGATCACGGTAAGCACTCGGCCTCTTGTTGAAGTTTTCAACAAAGGCGTTCCAGCTTTGACAAAGTGCCTGCCATTCGGGTACTTTGCTGCGAGAAGATGTCTACTTGCTTTGAACCCATCGGAGCTCATGAAAGAGCCCGATGTAATAATCGCGCCTTTGATGCGTTTCCGCATCAAAGTGCAGCTCGGCAGCCACAGCGTCATCTTTGATGGCGCTGCATACGTACAGCGGCACCTCATTCGGAGGTACCGAGTTCCCATACCGGTCCAAGATCTCGGACGCCGACGCCATCCACGGATCGCGCACTGCAGGCGCAGCGCGCGGTGAGCCTTGAGTTTTGTAATCACGTGCTGCAGCAGCAGCGCGCGGAGTACTGAGAGCCCCAGCAGAAGCGAGTGGGGTATCGCTCTCAGTTCGCGAACGCTTCGAGCTCGAAGCGTCCGATTCGTCCCCTTCACGCGGGCGAATGTTCTTGGCATGAGGGTCGAGCGATTCGCTCGACACTGAGTCTTTGCGCTTAGAGGGCGAGTCCTCCTCGCCCTCCTTATCTTCATCGTCGTCGTCGAAGTCGACGACGTCGGCATACTTCGCCTTCTGGCGTTCGAAGTAGTCGTCGATGGAGAGATGACTCCCCACCGACTTCGAGGTCTTCTTCTGAGGCGCGCTCATCGTTGAATGAGCGCGGATTTCTTCTCCAAAGCGGAGAATTGACGAGTGGTCAATTCCAAAGATTGACGTGCGGGGACCCCGCGCGTCTAACCTTAAGGGGGGATGGTGTAACGGGGTTACACGCACAAGTGGCTGCAAGCCACTTGTGAATTTAACAGATAGGTTATCTGTTAAAAGTTTTGGATACTTCCTCACCTTGGTGTAAGACACACCAATGGATACATTGAAGTGGGCCACCACAATGAGTGGTCCACACATACCCAAAGATCCTATTGGTAGAAAGCAGCATCTTTCTACCAATCAGAGTCATGCATATTAGCGGGGCTCTGACAGCCAGCCGCTGTCAACCCTTTCATAGATGATAAACGGTTTTAGCAGATTTAGGAGGAAGAACAATTTACAAACAATACAGTTCTCATTTTACCTGAAACTAGCTACTTGGAGTCTTATCTAAGTGAACTTATATTTGTGTATTCAAATATAATTAACCTAAGTAATTACAAAGTACTTACGCTTCCTCGTACACGTTGCGCAACGTGTAAGCTAAAGTAGTGAGTCAAGTTAGACCCACTGCACCGTGCACTTCCTCCTGGCGCGGCGGGTTTGTCCTTGGCTCTTGGCACTCTCTCGTCCACGTAGCCGAGTTGGCGGGCCTTCTGGACCGGTGAACTCGGTTATCTGGTACAGTGTACACATCCAATCGAGTAGTACCGTCGATTCCGCTTTTAGGCGGATTTAGTACACTGTTCCACTTGGGTGCTCCACAAAACTGATGTTTCCTACACCACATGGGCGACGAGCCCAGCATGGTCTACGAGAACGGCTGGCACGAGTTAGTGACGGAGGGTCGCTGGACGGCGGAGACGAACAGCGGCGACATGCCGAACGAGTTGGGCGACGAGCCCAGCGTGGTCAACGAGAATGGCTGTCATGGGTTCGTGACAGAGAGTCGCTGGATCCAGGCGGTGGCGAGCACGGACGACCGCACGAACGCGATCTTGGCAGCGAGATGGCCGCCCAGTTAAGAATTGGCAGGCGCGGAGACAAGCGGCCGGAGTTGAGAGCTTGTTCGCACGGAAACGAGTGGCACGTGCGACATTGGCGGCTTTGTGACGAGCTGCTGGACGACGAACGAGGGTAACAGCTCTCATTGAACGAGAACGAGGGACGGTGGAGTGCCGACAGGTACTCTGCAGTCATTGGGCGAACGAGGGACGGTAGCGTTGGTGCTCTGCAGTCCGTGGTTGCAGCTGGACGAGCAGTTGAGCGGTTAGCTGGGTTTCAGGCGGCGTGAGGTGCCAGCGGGTGGTGGACACAAAGTCCGTCATTAGCCGTGTACGTACTTGACGTGGGATCTGGGGACGTTGAAGCTGCGTGATTGCGAGTGTGGCTGTGGTTGAACGAACGAACGAATGAACGAGTGTGGAGATAGTAGCGCACGTGAGGTGGGTGAACTCTCTTTGTATTGATTGAGGTCGGTTCTGGTTGTTAGCCGTGGGCTAGTGACTACGAACTACCTGAGGACTATTGAGTAATCTAGCCTCTTTAATAAATTGGATCCGTTCGTGTATACGAGCGATCCGGCGCAGTAGCTCGGTTAGCTGCTGTCGGCCAGTGCGGAGTTGACTTCCAGTCCTGCGGTCGGACGGACGCAGCGGAGCAGAGCGATCTGACCAACTAGCTGGGGAAATACAAGGCTTGTTACGATGGTGATGATCTTGTCCTTCTTCTTGACGCAGAGGTAGACGCTCTTGCGCTTGGTGTCGAGGGCCGTCCCCTCTAGTCCCGGAAAGAACGAGTCGAGTGTCTGTTGCATACCGACGCTTTCGTAGGAGTTGATGATAGCAAGACGAAAACCGTAGGTCACCTAAGTGTTCTTGTGCTAATGCCGTTTGCGATCACCCGTCCCCCTAAGCGGCTTTCGCCCTGAGGCATCTTGCCAAATGAGCTCTACTCTAATGCAGGCAGGCCGGTAGACGCGTGCGCTCGGGCTCACGCGGAAATTGTTGGCTCTGGGATTTTATCGGAATGAACATATTAGTTTGGCTTTTCTATATGATTAAACGTCACTGGTCAAAATGTGATGTCGGAGTTTACATATTGTCGGAATCAACAAGTTATATACGGTAAGGGCAGTCATTTTCGACTAAATATAGCTACAAATTCGTATTTTACGGAAATCTCGATTTCCCAATAATAAGTTATTTCGTTAATATAATACTATAATTTTATTTATATTATATTTTTTCGAGCACTGGACTTCGGGGACATACTGTTGCTTACAGAAAGTTGGCTCACACATGCGCTTGCTTTCATTTATGTATGTAGGCGTAGAATTCGGTTCTAGCGGTTCCCGTCGACTTCAGAATAGGCATGACTTCTGGCTGCGGTGGCCGAGATGTATAACACGCTAGTTGAAGCTGGCCCCTACACCGAACACTGTGCCCAATCGTTTTCTTTGACAATCGTTTTCTTTGATTCCCATTTCTGAACCACTTTGCAACCGACGGTCTCAGTTCAAGAATGGATGTCTTGCAGCACGCAGCGGTAGGGGCCTTCGTGACCGGCGGTGGGCTTACCGCCGCACAGAGTCTACTAGCTCGGCGACTGAAGGCCCCGAGTTCGCTGGCGCTATCGCTCGGGAGCTTCGTGGGCGTCTTCCGGCTGCTGGAGGTGACAGGCCGCAAATTCGCCGCTGAAAACGGGGAACGCACCCCCAATGCATCCCACGCGGCGGCAGTAGCTGCAGCGGTGGCGCTGGTCATGCTGGATAACGAGCGCAAGACAGTCGTGGTCTCCTACGCAGTGGTTGAGGCGGCGTTGAGCCTCATCAACGAGTTCACGTCACTCGCTGACAGCAAGTACATCGGTAGGCCCGACAGCTTGGCACTCGCACGCTAAGACACTTGAGGCTGGCGCTGATGGTATCGTCGTGGCTGTGTGAGTAGATCTCCCGCTGGGGGCGTTGGCCGCCGGGCCGCTGATCGACTCCTGGATCTACCAGAGCGACGCCATCGCCAAGTCTCAGTTGGCGGCGCTGGACAGCTTCTGCCAGCTGCCGGCGAGTGTGCTGCGCCGCATGCGCGACGAGATCCCGTCCGGGAAGCTGGTCTCGCGCTGTGATGTGTTCCATCGCGGGCGCACCTGCACGCAGTTCCACCGCGCGTACTTCATCAAGGGTATGGCGTTCGCCATTCGACTGTACGTGCCCATTTACGCCGTGTCGGTGCTCGCCCCCAAGTACAAGCGCTGGCTGTGGGGCCCACGACCGGCGCTCGGGCCGCTGGTCGTGCGCTATCTGCGCACGTGTTGCTGCCTCACAATGCTGTACCAGGTGCCGTTGGGCTTCTCGTGCTTGTCGCCGAGCGAGCGACATCGTGCGACCGTCAAGATGGCGGGCGCGCTCACCACGCTGGCCTTCCTGGCCGAGCACGAGCACCGACGCGGCAGCGTCATGAAGGCCGTGGGCGTGTACACTACTGGCACCGTGGCCGCTCGGATAGTGGCGGCGCTGGGCGTCCCGCCCAGAGCGGTGCAAATGAGCCAGCTCGTGCTGTTCTCCGCCGCATTGGGCGTCATCTTCCAGCGCGCGTCACCGAGCTCGTCTCGCATGGCGCGAGTGCTCTACGGGTACAGTGACAAGCCCGCTGCAACGGGGGACGACGTCGACGCGGACGCCGACGCCGCGCCACAAAAGGACAAGGTGAGCTAATGAGCTCGACTAACACACCGACGGAGCATTCGACTCGATCGAGGGCGGACCGACCTCGAAACAGAACAGCGGCGCGCGGGGAATTGCCGTAGGCCCCTTCTCTCCTCCACCGAGCAGCACCTTCCAGCACCACGGCTGGGCATTGTCGGCGCGCTCGACCCCACGTCAACCAATTTGGTCTGTGATCGCTTTGCGGCGTGCAAGAAATAATAGAGACCATGCTAGACATGCAACGAACAGCATTTGGTTACCTGTACAGGTGTCACCGCAATGGCAATTGAAAGCGAGACTATACACACAGCGAGGTGCCAGTGCGGCCGGCGCGATGACGGCATGCACTGCACTGCCGTCTTGACGCGAGACCAGTGAAGATGGGAACTGTTGGCAACAGTCCTGCACGGTCGGTCAACTGCAACCAGACTGCGAGCTTCTTCTGCACTGGTCAGGTCGAGGCGACGACGCCGTGAAGAAGCTTGCACAGTCGCAGAGTGGCATCTCGGGTCACCGCCGCCGCCGGCTGTGGCCATGCGCCCTGTCGACTCGGGGCCGACCTGCATCCGGCATCAGATGACTGGCGGAGCTGCCTGCGCGAGATCAGAGGTGGCCATACCACGCCGCTCTCCTTGATGGTAGCAAGCTCCTCGCGGTCGGGCACTACAAGCCGAGCCTATTAGCACGAGCTGGCTACGTTGCTTACGCGCTGCTGCTGCTGCCGCTCTCCAGCAGCCGGGGCCCACCCGAACACGTGTTCAGCTGCGAATAGGACAGGGTCCGCCTCGAGCGGTGAGCCATCATCGCCGCCACGCTTGGTGATGACATTACTGCGCGCCTCCATGGCCGGTGGCGCTGACCAGCACTCGCACCTGCCGCCGCTGAGGCGTCCGAGACGCCGGCCGCGCGTCAGCACCGAGGATAGAGCGCAGCATTTGCACTGCGTGGTGACGACTCGCCTCGGCCGCGGTGCCGCCCTCACTGGCGCTTTGGCCCGCCCGTCTCTGGAGAGCAAGTGCAGACAGCCGTTCCAGCCGCCGGGCGTGTCGTCGTCGTCGTGCTCATTCCCCAAGCCGCCGCCATGCTGCCCAGCGCCGGCGACAAGCAGGCGCACAGCAGCTCCACGGGCGCCACCAGCAGCGGCGGCGCCGCGAGCCCCGTCGTGAGCCCCGCGGACGCCGCGGGCGCCGCGCTCTGGGCGAACGAGGGCGCGCAGCCCTCCATCATGCTGCCGTACGTGCGCGACCACGCCGACAAGATGGTGGCGCGCGTGCGCGCCGAGGACCCGCGCAAGCACTACATGGCGTTCAAGCAGGTGCGCGACGTGTGTCTCTACCGGCGCATCACGCAGCCGCAGGACGCGCTCAACGCGGCCATGGCCAACGCGTCCACGTCGCCGCTGGGCGGGTCGCTGTCGTCGTCCTTCTCGTCCTTGAACTCCACGTCGCGCCGCGGGATGAGCATCACGGGAGACCCGACGACGACGTCGACGGCCGACGCCGCGCACGTGCCCGGCGACTACGACTTCCGCGGCATCACGCGCGTGCCCGGCTGCGTGGACACGGTGCTGGACATCCTGGCCAGCGAGTCCGCGCGCGAGAACTACTGGGTCGCGCTCAACACCATGCGGGACGTCAAGGCCGCGGCGCTGCTCTCGAACGCGCGGCTCAAGAGCCACTCCACGTCGTCCTCGGTCACGTCCGAGACGGACGGGGACACCACGGCCTTCCCGCGCTGGAGCCGCAAGTACACGGCCGCCAAGTTCTCAAAGCACAGCGCGCACGTCATGGACTGCTGCTTCGCCGAGTACGCCGCGAGACGCACCGAGACCACGGCGGACGGCCACCCGAGGCAGCGCGGCTTCGTGTATCGTCGCTCCGTGGCGGAGCACGCGCTGAGCAACGCGTCCAGCGTGTCGGCTGAGCCGCTGGCCAAGGCGCGAGTGCAGGGCGCCACGCGCTTCTTCATCCGCGACTGGCTGTTCGACGTCGTCGAGACGCAGGAGCCGATGGTCTGCAAGGTGGCGCTCACCTGCTCGGTGTACGTCCCGACCGAACCAGGCCGCACTCCGGCCATGTCCAGGGTGGAGTTCCGAGACTTCTGCACGGAGCTGCTCGTGGGTGCTCGGCGCACGCTGACGCACCAGTGGAAGGACCATGCTGCCCACGCTGGCATCCGTTCGTCCACGTCGTGGCGGAAGGAGACGCGGTGCTGCAGTGTGTGCTCGGCGCAGTTCTCACTGCTGCGGAAGCGCCACACGTGCCGCTCCTGCGGGTCTGCAGTCTGCTCCAAGTGCTGCGTCAAGAATGCTCCTCTGGCAACGACTAACTTCACGGCGGATGGAACACGCAGCGGATTCGGCAGTTCGATGGTAACGGCGGCGAGACCACAGCAACGTGGAGGACACAAGCGTGAGTGCCTACTCTGCGTGCAGTTTGGCCCGGACGACGGCCTCAGTACGGCTCGTGCTGGAGGCGGAACTACTAGACCCCGACATCTCTCGACCGCATCAATGGCCTCCATGGCCACAGCTCTGGGTTATGGTGGTTCCACACGGGGCGCGGCACAACAGGAGTTGGAGCAGGAGGAGATTGATCAAGTACACCCAGACTTGGAGATGCGCTCCACAGCGTCCGTGTCGGGCTCCAGGCGTAATCGCAGTCAACGGAGCGTCGGTAGTGTTGGTAGTCAACGTAGCATCAGCGGCCCGGACGACGATGACGACGAATCGGACGAGGACGTACGGCCATACACACCGACACTGGACCTTCGTGCCACAACATCCAAGCTTCGGACAACGTCCACCGATTCAAGTCTAAGCACGCGTAGCGCCCCTGGAATTGTCCTGCTGTCAGATCTGGAGACGTTGACGCTTTCAGGTAGTTTCCACCGCGCCACCAGCATGTCATCAAGAGCGTCAGCCAATCTTTCAGCTACCTTAGCAGCTCGGTCACCGGTCGGTGTGACGTCGCGGTTGCCGGCTAAGTCTGCGGCGCCAACCCCCGCAGCATTGCGAGCGGAGCAGTTGAAGCAACGTCATGATCGTGCGGTCTCAGAAGATAATGTCCTGCTGTTTGCGGCCGCCAAGCCTCGCGTTGGCACGAAGGACGGACCGCAGGAAAGTAGCGCTAGTACTGATGAGGACGAAGACGTATATTCGGAGGACGACCTGGCCAACTTCACCCTCAAACTGCAGGAGTCGTCGGAGTGAGGCGGTCCCTCAGACATATTTCGTCGCCAGTCGTTTATTTAGTCGCAGTGGTAAGAATCTCCTGCAGATGGAGGCTCACTTGAGGAGAGTCCAGCCCAGTCCAGCCGCGATCTCAGCGAGAACAACCCAAAAAGCTAACAGTGGTGAGTCTGACTTACTTGTCCGACGTTGTGCCGTGTTTGCCTGTCTATTTTCAGTGTTCACGTTGTCTTTGCTGCAGGAAGACAAAAGGCGTTCTGAGGTCTACAGGTATTTCGATTCATTCCAGCAGGGCATTACGCTATTGTTAATCTGTCGACAAGTGAGTGCTAGCAATGTCGTCACGAAACCCACGCATCTCGAATGCGTCGGCTCAACATTTGCGTATGGAGCTGGACGTTCTGGCAGAAGTGGAGTCACGGGTGCAGCACCAGCGGTGGTGGTCCCTGAGGTTCGAGCATCCGGCCATGGAGAAGCGCTTCCAGAATTACCACAATGAGTCTACGCTCGATTCGAGCAGGTGGGCCTGCGGCATCACGTTGGGTTCGGCGACGGCACTACAGGCCGCGGTTTTCTACGATGTTTTTGCTCTCAAGGCACAGGACAGAACTCCTTGGACGTTTGTCTACGTCGCAGTCGCCGGAAATGCACTGTTGCTCGTGCTTTGGGGGCTTTTTCTTTGGGCATCACGAAGTGATGGTAGGCTTCGAGCCAACTTTCAACTCATGCTCTTCGCTCTCGGACTGAGCATGCTGATGCTTATCTTGGTCATTGGCCTGCCACTTGCTGCATATGAGCCGCGTATTGAGAGTACGGACACTAACCCGCAGGCCGCGGTATTGTTGGAGAAGCTGGACGATGCTCAAAAAGCGCACGATGTCACTCGGACATTGTTCTTCTTGCTGATACTTCTAGGCGCTATTGCTACGACATGGTACGCCCAGTTCCTCGTTTACTGTGCTTTGTCAGTATGTACCGTTTTGACTCTTGGAGGGTGGATCATCGGTAGCTCGCGGTACCTTCGACATCAATGGCACCTGATTGTCCTCTTCGTCGGCAGTTTATTTCTTCTTGGGCGCGCTCTTTATTGCGAAGAACGCACTATGCGCCACAAGTTCCTGCGCGTACGCCATCTCATGCTCGAGAACCTCAAACTTTCTCGACAAAATTCTGTAATGCACCAGCAGCTCAGTTGTCATGTTGATGCAGTTGGAATTGGACACGGACATGGACATGGACTCAGAGATGATGAACCGCGTTCCTCTAGTGCTACCTCTGGGCGTCCGCAGCAGCAAAAACAAAAGGTTCGACCAAGTATGATGCAACCAATCCGTGAGCCGCCAGCTATCGGCGAAAGTTGGATGGAAAATGTGCTAAGAAGCTTGAGTCAGCTTCGTCATAAGCTTGAAGACGATGATCAAGCTACTAGCGAGCTAGACTTCGTATTGCAGACGCTGACTTCTGAGCACGATCTCTTTCTTGACACGTGGTCGCGCCAACGTCGTGTGCCTACCACCAACGGTACAAATGAAAAAGCTGACACAGGTTGGCTATCCCTACTTGAGGAAAAGCGCAACCGTCGACGTCGTGCGGATGGAAAGCAGCAGCAAGTTCAGTCACCTATGGCGTTTTTAGCGAAATCCCTCCGGCGAACGTCTTCGGGTTCTCGCCTGACGGTAATCACACTGCTCGAAACCTTTCTCCCTCCTCATACTGCTGTCGACGCAAGTCACCAAAAAGTATGGACAGCGGACGCGGTGTTAGCACTCTCCACTTTACCAGAAGAACTGGATTTATTTGCATTTGCGCACATGTGTACATTACCACTAACGACACTACTACTTTCGACACTGGAGAGCCATCGCGTATTTGCTACCCTACCACTACGCGTGGAGAGCGTCACCGATTTTGCTCAGGAGATTGAGGCTCGCTACCAGGCTAAAAACCCGTATCACAATGCACTGTACGTACGTGTCACACTGCACGAAAATTAACGAACCGCTGTACTTACATTTCTTGCTATCTAATGTCACTCAAACACAGACATGCAGCTTCAGTCGTGTGGGATGTGAATTACTTCCTTCGAAAGCTCGAAGCACCTAAATTGACACCTGTTCAGCTCTTCTCAGCACTCGTGGCTGCTGCTGTCCATGATGTCAACCACCCTGGCGTGAATAATGCCTTCCTTGTAGCCACAACTGCACCTCTCGCGATCAAATACTCCGATGATTCCGTGCTGGAAAGAATGCACTTAGCGGAAGCATTTCAAATCTGTACGAAAGATGGTTGCGATATCTTTGAGGCATTTCCGGCGGACCTGCGTCGACAAAGCCGCTTGCAAATTATCTCGATGGTGCTAGCTACTGATCTTAGTGGTCACCTCACGCATGTGAATCGTCTCAAGAGCAAATTGTACGCAGTGCATCCCACACCGTCCGACTTGTCAATCAACGGCGACGAGGTCAGGGAAAGTGTTGGTTCTCCGTGTCTGCTTCTCCCCGACGAGCTCGTGCTGCAAACTCTAATTATGATGGCAGATATTGGTCACGCCATGAAGTCATTCCCTCTTCACTTGACATGGTCAGAGCGTGTGGCTGAGGAGTTTTACCGGCAGGGCGACACCGAGCGGCAATTTGGATTGACAATTTCACCTCTTTGCGATCGAAGCACGGGTATAGAGCGCTTCGAAAAAAACCAAATCGGCTTCCTTGAGTTCGTGGTGCTCCCGCTTTATACCGCCGCGCGCGACGTTCTTCCCCTCGCAGGTTTCGACGACGTGATCGCGAATGTTCAGCAGAATGCTGCTACGTGGGAAAAGCGTGCTCAAGCGAAGGCTTCTGGTAATCCAATGCCAACGTCTCCTTCAGGTATTCCCGCAACGATCGCGGAGGGAGATCCAGGAGAAGAAGAGGCCGAGAGCTACGCTGAAATTGTTGTTGATGTGAAATCGGGCATCGAATAGTGAAAAGCAAGGGGCACAGCACAATCTATAGACGAATAATATTTCGAATTTTACTGCTGAAATTGCCGGTCTACAAGTGGGGGTATGATTCTTGACTTCCCTTTTGGCGGACCGAACGAATCGATCTCATGCGTAAATCTCGATCAGGTACACAAACGCATGAGTCGCTCGCAATGTGGTTATCAGATAGCACCCTCTTACGTGCTCTGAAAACATGCAAATGCGACTACGTAGTACTTCAAGTAGTATAACACATCTACACTGTGCGAGATACAATATACTTGAGTAGAGCTTGTCGAGAGGAATTAAGCACGGAGTGCTGCTACTTGAAGAAGTTTGAAGCATGATCCAACGCTATTCGTTTACATGTTAACTGTATTACATTGGCAAACCACTACCTACGTCGAAACCGCAGGTTTAAACTGAAGTCCAAAATCCGCACCTTAAAACCAGACAACCGCATACTTAAGTATGGTACGCTACAACACTTTACAATATTGTACTTCAGAGTATCAACGTACCGAAATGAACCAATGAAAACTGCAATAAAATGATAATCCATACGAACAACCGACCTTGTATCAATTCCATCTCGGTCTCCAGCACGAACGCTAGTTGATAAAGCAGCGAGAAACCGAGCTTTCTCTCCACAACAATCTGAAGCCATGCGAACGATAAAAACTCCACTATCGCATATGCCACGATGCTCCCGACAGTCGTTTGCAGTTGGCTGGGTGTAAGATCGCGTGCATGCGGGTAGAACTGAGCGCTTGGAAGATTGACTAGGATCATTAAATAGGTGGCGTAGACCAGAGGAATAGCCCCTTTAATATACGCGCTAAGCACTTGGTACTCGAGATAGAATAGTAGCTTTGACGCCTTGATCTCGCTAACAGAAGCAGGCTGGGCTGAGTATGAGGTGTTGACGCTCCTAGGAACTTCGATGCTTTGCTCGGGTGGAGTAGTTTGTACATGTACTTGGCAATTTGCATTTCTGGCCACAGTGCGACATCGAGCCGAACCGGCTAACGAAATTCTACTCGAGAGTTGCTTCCGCCACGGCAACAATATATTCGTTGTACCTAGACTATGCAATGCTCTTGCGGCGCGATTGATCTCCAGCACGCAGCTCATCGTATAAAAGAAGGACATCCCAATTATAAACAACGCTGTCGCCCACGAATCGGACGACTGCATACAGATCGAGGTGTACAATCCGTCGAACACGTCGACCGAAAACACTACCACCGCCGGGATCGATTCTTTGTCGTTGGAAGCGAGACGAGCAATCATGCGTTTTAGAATAAGCTTTATCGTTGGTAGTAATAACAAAAGTCCAAATCGTAGATGCGGGGTAGACCTCGTGAAGACGACAGAAAAGGTGAGGTAAACTGCTGCTGGTATCAATTGAGCGACAACCAGAAGCATCTTTTGGTTGAGTTTGTTGTCCAGCTTCGAATTAATGTTTCGTTCGTCCATCTTGATTGAAATGATGAATAAACCCACGAGAAAGGGTGCACCCAAAATTCCACTCAAGAAAATGCTAAACGGGATTGGATACATCCATACACTTGCTACCAGTATCATCACTGACGTTGAACCACATGCGGTGCCCATCGTTATGCCAACTATCTTCGCATACGTAAGCTCAGGGGTTGATGCTCGAACTTCGAAGAGAGACCCAGCTGAAGTGGCAGCGATTACAAGCCACAACCGACACCATGCACCATAGTTTCTCTTCCACCCGTCAGTTGGATTCTGCAAGGGGATACATTCCGCCACGAGCTCTAACAGCAACGCAGGCCAGGGTATAAGCACTTCGACCAAAATTACTCGTAGAAGAGGTGTGTTCTGGCAGTATGAATTGAGCTTTTTGACGCGCTCGCTGGAATATTTTCCGAGATGAGACATTTTGAAGCACCTTCGAAGCTGTAGTGCCCCCTTGAATATCTGCGCCGCCCGAGACCTAACACCTTGCTGTCCGACATTGGAAACAGATGACCCATCAGGGACAACGGCGTTTATCGACATCGGTGCTTCTCTTGAACTGCAACACGGACGCCCAAGAGATGGTCGTACGCACGCACAAATAGCACAAAGCCAATGTGAAATTAGATGACCCCAAAACTGAAGCAAAAAAAACTATGCTAGTTAAGACATTCGATATATCCAGCCCACACACAAACGTACACCACTACCAGGGATGTCCAAAAATAAATATAGACGGAAATATATTTGTATTTTCGGTACAAATAATTTATTTCGATTTTTCACTTAAATCCGAAATGTATGCAGACAAACTCTAATGATTGGAAATTTATTGCTACACCAACCAATATACCGAGCCCGTTGTACACACCTTCGCTGAGCGATTCGAAAGCCGTACCCTACTTTTCAATAAGCACCCAGTCCTGCATTGCATCCGCACATCTCTCGCCTACACGATGATGCTGACAACCCTATGGTGTTGAAGATGACTTTGTTTTGAAGACGAACAGTTCGCGCCCCAGTCTGCAGGGATGGTCAGTAAACTGAACGCAATTGCAGTAATTTATTGTGGTTAGCGAAATCAAGAAATAAACATTTTTATTTAAAAACTGATTATTTATTGTATTGCATCATTCTTTTTACCTCAGACACTCACTGGACTATTGAATCAAACGAACTCACCGGCCAACGTCGACATACATTAGTTACTGTAAAATGCAGTGCAGAGCTCTCACTGCTGCTCGTATCGGATTGACGTGTCCATATCGTGTACGCGACCAGTACCGCCCCAGCCACAACGCGTTTCATCCTCGTGACCCCAACTCACCAACCGACTTCAATTCACCGAGGTGTTCGGCGTGTGGACTGCCTTGTAGCTCGGGTCCACGCCGTCTTCCTTCGCGACGCCGTCCTCGTCCAGCGAGCTCAACTCCTCCAGCGTCAGATTCTTCGTCTCGGGCACCCAAAACGAGAACAACAACCCGAAGAAGCAGCACGCCGCGAATATGTAGAGCACGCCCTTGAAGCCGAACGAGCCCTTGGCGATGACCGCGAAGCACTGCGCCGCAATGATAGCGCCCACCTTGCCCGAGGCGGCGGAGATGCCATGGCCCGTCGAGCGCACGGCCGTGGGGAAGACCTCGGCCGGGATGATGAAGGTCGTGGCGTTGGGGCCGAAGTTGAAGAAGAACTGCGCGAACGAGTACATGACGACGAAGAGGGCCGTGTTGTTGGTTTTGAGCTCGTTGAGGAAGATGGCCATGAAGAGGAAGAGCAGCGTGAGCAGCGAGAAACCCATGTACTGGATGGGCTTGCGGCCCCACTTGTCCACGAAGTAGACCGTGAACCAGTAGCCGGGCACCGTGCCCGCCAGGTTGATGATGGCCGTGCCCACGGAGCGGTTCCACAGGTCGTCGTATATCTTCTGATTGCCCGTGGACTTGGCGGCGCCGTAGCCGATGATCTCGAGCACCACGGACGTGTTGAGCGACGTGCCGTAGTAGCCGATGTCCAGGAAGAACCAGGCCGCAGCACAGCCGATGAGCACCTTGAGGTTGGCCCACTTGTTGAAGTAGTTGCGGAACGAGTAGGCGAAGTTCTGGAAGAAGCCCGACTTGCTGTCGCCGTGGCTGTACATGTCGGTGGTGAGCTGGTCGGAGGCCAGGAACTGCGTGGCGGCGCGCGCGCCTTCCTCGGCGTCCTTGAGCACGTCCATGGCGTAGCGCGGCGTCTCCGGGATCTTGAGGCGCCAGTACACGGCGGCCAGCGCCGGCACCGCCCCGAAGGCGGCGAGTGTGCGCCAGCAGTAGCCGAGCGACGACGCGCCGTTGTCGAGGATGCTGTCCTTGGCGGCGGCCAGCACGATGATGGCCATGACGGCGCCCGCGATGATACCGAAGCCCTGCATGGCGAAGACGGTGGCGATCATGGTGCCGCGGCGCTTGGACGACGCGAACTCGCTGGTGATGACCGCGGACACGGGGTAGTCTCCGCCGATGCCGACGCCCAGCACGAAGCGCCAGATGCTGAGCATGATGAGCAGGTTGTTGCCCTCACCGTTCACGGGCCACGACGCGAAGGCGCACAGCAGCGCGCCGCCGATGAGCACCATGAGCTCGATGCCGTAGATGCGCTTGCGACCGAGGATGTCGCCGAGGATGGCGAAGGAGATCTGGCCCACGGCGTTGCCGTAGGACGAGGCAGCCTTGACCCAGCCGTCGGCGCGCGACGTGAGGCTCGACTTACCGAAGTACTCGTAGGCGATCATGGGCACCATGAGGCCGATCACGAAGTTATCGTACGAGTCCACGAAGAAGCCCGAGCCGGCCACGAGGATGGCCTTCACGTGGGCCTTGGAGAACTTGGCGTTGTCGAGCGCGCTGAGCGCGTCGAAGCGCTTGTTGGTCGGAGACTGCGAGACCTCGGCCATTGCGTTGGCAAGGGGTATGCTCACTCGCTCGCTTTGGGTAGTGCTTGCTGCGCGGGTGCACGGCAGATTGGAGAATGGACCGTGGAGATCCTCTTCACCTATAGGTGGTGATCTAGTGGCCAGGCCGCCAGCGTCAGTGAGTCGGGCAGGCAGCCGTTGGTGAGGCGGGTGCATCCGACGAGAGCCAGGTGGTGGTGAAGTTGGGTTGGGCTCATCGCCACGCGGTGGAGGCCCTCGTCCACTTTTGTGAGGGCAAAGGTGCATATATCGCCATGAATGCAGCGGCGCAGGATTCGGCCACCATCGGGGACCTCGTCCTGCGCTGTTGCTCGCGCGCGGCCGAATCTGTTCGCTGTTATACGGAACCCGCGGACCAGCGGCGACGCTCGCGATGGTCAGATGAGGATGGTCGTCTTGGAGGCGAGATTCGCCAGGCGCGCGATCGCAGTCGCTCTCGGGTTTCGGGCGATCGGAGACCTTCAAGGTGCGCTGGCATGGCGAATTAGGGTTCTCTCGAATCTCGAGCCCAGTGGGACGCGGTTCGCTGAGTTTTTCTTAGCTCGTCGTGCCGGTCGATGCCAACGGCTGCTCCGATTGTCCGTTCCTGGCTGGCAAGGCGGTGAGGCTGTAAGCAGCGCAGCGGCGCCTGCTGAGCCTTGGGGCTGGGCTGCTGCACACTTGAATGGGGTTAATTAAACCGGGATTAAACAGATTAATAATGGTAAGTACCAGCAGATTACTTGCGCCGTATCTGCCGGGGCCCGCGGAGGGCATGGACTGGGCACTGAAAACTGCCTGAAAGTGACGTTTCCCGCGCCAGGTCAGGTTTCACGGATTCACTAAAGTTACTGTCGGGGTTTTCCATAGGAGTCTTCCCACCAGGCAAGCTGGGGCAATTCCACAATCGACAGGGCGACAAGAACCTATTTGAACTCGTCGAGCTCGAGCCGTAGCTGATGGATGACCCATGGACGCACGAGATGCGTGTGTGCGAGGGGGGCGGGGGGGGGTAAATGCTGACCACGAAGGTGAAGCTCGTTACCAGGAGTAGTTTCAGTATAACGGTTGCTGTAGTATTGGCATCGCCACTGACCCACAGTGCCGGCTTGTCAAGGGTGTGTGTGGGTGTGTTTTCTTTCTTTTTTTTTTTTTTTGGGGGGGGGGGGGGAGTACCTTTAAAACGTGGCGTTTCCTGGTTTTGAACAAATCAAGCCCGGATCGCAGCACGTAGCGAAATTGAGCTGTGCGTGCGTCCCGAGCTGTCATGACCTGAAACTTACTGATATTTTTTCCTAATGGAGGTAAGCGTGCAGGCAAAGTACTAATTCGAACAGAGCAGCCTAGCTAGACCTAATTTACGGGTTGCCCCGAAATGGTGTAGGACAACGGCATTTCCATGCCAGATAGGTCTTCTTCGAATGGTATAGCGACTGAGGGTTTTCTGAAGCTAAACCCGGTTTGTGTTTTTTTTTTATTTGGTGGCGGCAAAAATTCCACCACCAACTCAAAAGTTTATAATACCTAGCCTGCATCAGCCACTTGTACTATACATCCCATTCGGAGTGAGCCGAGTCTGGTGTGGGATCAAACTTGAGACCCAATTGAGTTCCAACTCGAAACTCACGAGCACGGTGGGAACCGGCAAAAAGAAACCTAGATCCGCCTACACGACCAACTCGAACAACCACAAACGGACCTCGTATTGGATCTCTACTCAGAAGCTTTCCAATATATAAAGCATGCCAATTACCGTAACAGAAGACCCCCCCCCCCCCCTCGCACACACGCATCTCGTGCGTCCATGGGTCATCCATCAGCTACGGCTCGAGCTCGACGAGTTCAAATAGGTTCTTGTCGCCCTGTCGATTGTGAAATTGCCCCAGCTTGCCTGGTGGGAAGACTCCTATGGGAAACCCCGACAGTAACTTTAGTGAATCCGTGAAACCTGACCTGGCGCGGGAAACGTCACTTTCAGGCAGTTTTCAGTGCCCAGTCCATGCCCTCCGCGGGCCCCGGCAGATACGGCGCAAGTAATCTGCTGGTACTTACCATTATTAATCTGTTTAATCCCGGTTTAATTAACCCCATTCAAGTGTGCAGCAGCCCAGCCCCAAGGCTCAGCAGGCGCCGCTGCGCTGCTTACAGCCTCACCGCCTTGCCAGCCAGGAACGGACAATCGGAGCAGCCGTTGGCATCGACCGGCACGACGAGCTAAGAAAAACTCAGCGAACCGCGTCCCACTGGGCTCGAGATTCGAGAGAACCCTAATTCACCATGCCAGCGCACCTTGAAGGTCTCCGATCGCCCGAAACCCGAGAGCGACTGCGATCGCGCGCCTGGCGAATCTCGCCTCCAAGACGACCATCCTCATCTGACCATCGCGAGCGTCGCCGCTGGTCCGCGGGTTCCGTATAACAGCGAACAGATTCGGCCGCGCGCGAGCAACAGCGCAGGACGAGGTCCCCGATGGTGGCCGAATCCTGCGCCGCTGCATTCATGGCGATATATGCACCTTTGCCCTCACAAAAGTGGACGAGGGCCTCCACCGCGTGGCGATGAGCCCAACCCAACTTCACCACCACCTGGCTCTCGTCGGATGCACCCGCCTCACCAACGGCTGCCTGCCCGACTCACTGACGCTGGCGGCCTGGCCACTAGATCACCACCTATAGGTGAAGAGGATCTCCACGGTCCATTCTCCAATCTGCCGTGCACCCGCGCAGCAAGCACTACCCAAAGCGAGCGAGTGAGCATACCCCTTGCCAACGCAATGGCCGAGGTCTCGCAGTCTCCGACCAACAAGCGCTTCGACGCGCTCAGCGCGCTCGACAACGCCAAGTTCTCCAAGGCCCACGTGAAGGCCATCCTCGTGGTCGGCTCGGGCTTCTTCGTGGACTCGTACGATAACTTCGTGATCGGCCTCATGGTGCCCATGATCGCCTACGAGTACTTCGGTAAGTCGAGCCTCACGTCGCGCGCCGACGGCTGGGTCAAGGCTGCCTCGTCCTACGGCAACGCCGTGGGCCAGATCTCCTTCGCCATCCTCGGCGACATCCTCGGTCGCAAGCGCATCTACGGCATCGAGCTCATGGTGCTCATCGGCGGCGCGCTGCTGTGCGCCTTCGCGTCGTGGCCCGTGAACGGTGAGGGCAACAACCTGCTCATCATGCTCAGCATCTGGCGCTTCGTGCTGGGCGTCGGCATCGGCGGAGACTACCCCGTGTCCGCGGTCATCACCAGCGAGTTCGCGTCGTCCAAGCGCCGCGGCACCATGATCGCCACCGTCTTCGCCATGCAGGGCTTCGGTATCATCGCGGGCGCCGTCATGGCCATCATCGTGCTGGCCGCCGCCAAGGACAGCATCCTCGACAACGGCGCGTCGTCGCTCGGCTACTGCTGGCGCACACTCGCCGCCTTCGGGGCGGTGCCGGCGCTGGCCGCCGTGTACTGGCGCCTCAAGATCCCGGAGACGCCGCGCTACGCCATGGACGTGCTCAAGGACGCTGAGGAAGGCGCGCGCGCCGCCACGCAGTTCCTGGCCTCCGACCAGCTCACCACCGACATGTACAGCCACGGCGACAGCAAGTCGGGCTTCTTCCAGAACTTCGCCTACTCGTTCCGCAACTACTTCAACAAGTGGGCCAACCTCAAGGTGCTCATCGGCTGTGCTGCGGCCTGGTTCTTCCTGGACATCGGCTACTACGGCACGTCGCTCAACACGTCCGTGGTGCTCGAGATCATCGGCTACGGCGCCGCCAAGTCCACGGGCAATCAGAAGATATACGACGACCTGTGGAACCGCTCCGTGGGCACGGCCATCATCAACCTGGCGGGCACGGTGCCCGGCTACTGGTTCACGGTCTACTTCGTGGACAAGTGGGGCCGCAAGCCCATCCAGTACATGGGTTTCTCGCTGCTCACGCTGCTCTTCCTCTTCATGGCCATCTTCCTCAACGAGCTCAAAACCAACAACACGGCCCTCTTCGTCGTCATGTACTCGTTCGCGCAGTTCTTCTTCAACTTCGGCCCCAACGCCACGACCTTCATCATCCCGGCCGAGGTCTTCCCCACGGCCGTGCGCTCGACGGGCCATGGCATCTCCGCCGCCTCGGGCAAGGTGGGCGCTATCATTGCGGCGCAGTGCTTCGCGGTCATCGCCAAGGGCTCGTTCGGCTTCAAGGGCGTGCTCTACATATTCGCGGCGTGCTGCTTCTTCGGGTTGTTGTTCTCGTTTTGGGTGCCCGAGACGAAGAATCTGACGCTGGAGGAGTTGAGCTCGCTGGACGAGGACGGCGTCGCGAAGGAAGACGGCGTGGACCCGAGCTACAAGGCAGTCCACACGCCGAACACCTCGGTGAATTGAAGTCGGTTGGTGAGTTGGGGTCACGAGGATGAAACGCGTTGTGGCTGGGGCGGTACTGGTCGCGTACACGAAATGAACACATCAATCCGATACGAGCAGCAGTGAGAGCTCTGCACTGCATTTTACAGTAACTAATGTATGTCGACGTTGGCCGGTGAGTTCGTTTGATTCAATAGTCCAGTGAGTGTCTGAGGTAAAAAGAATGATGCAATACAATAAATAATCAGTTTTTAAATAGAAATGTTTATTTCTGGATTTCGCTGACCTCAAAACAATATAAAGTTTATCCAATTATTGGCAATAAATTTGAAAGAGAACGCAGCCTTAAGCGTTAGCGGTCGATCGTGATCCCTGGTTCGGTTCGCCAGGTACCCCTAGCAGAACGCTCTTCTGGCGCTCAGCCGGACGTGCCACACGAGCCATCGAACAATCCGAACCAGGCGCCTACTCGCGTAGACGTTCCCCAGACTGATCTGATCCGACAGCGCGACTCTCCAAGTTCCGTAGACACGTCAGCAACTCATGGTTGGACTGAACAAACTCGGTCGCGGCACGTTCCGCGCGCCAGGCGCGTTCCTCCACCTGCTCAGCATCAGCCTGAGTGTCCCAAGATCGATTCACAGCATAATCAACTTCATCCACTCCCGGCCAACCGTGCGCAGTATCGCCGCGAGGGACCGCTGCTGGCTATTGATTCGGCGGGCGAGATCCGCTGGATTGTAGACCATATTTTGGCGCACCAAGATCTTCCTGTCACACGAGACCACGCCCATGATAGTCACCCGGCTGGTCACCTTTACCGGTTGCGCGTAAGCATCGGGTATGCTGGCTTGGGTTTCCTGCTGAAGGTGATACGTGGGAGGATCGCGCCAACTTTCTCCGTGACGTCCCAGACGTTGTTCCCGAGTACGAGAGAGTGTCCGAGGCTGCTAGTGATCCCGCGGCGTGCGCCAGTCGGCTGGTGAAATGAGAATGCGGGCGCAAACGCGAAGAGCGCTGTCGCGATTAACTGCTCGAGCAGTATCGGAGCGAAAGGGCTTGTGCTTGGCGATCCATCCCGCATCTTCATCACCAAACGGACGCTCGCCTCCCACTGAGCTGATGTTGATCCGAGACGCCCCACATGACGCACAACCTTCCGACACACGGATGGAACACATCCGATCCTGATCCGTCGCGGCACGTGAGCCAAGTCGCAAGCTCTGATCTTCGCAGGTCATCTTGTTCCAGCGCCGGATGGTCTCACACCACGAGTAATGAAGCGCCTCATGCGAGAATCCGTCGAGGTCGTTACACCGTGTGCAAGGCGCATGCACCATACCAGCAGCAGGCGCACGGCACTACATAGGCTAAGCTTGGCCTCGCTGATGAACGAGTTGGTCAGTATACCTAGGCTGACCTTCTTATCTGTAGCATGCTGCGTATGGTGACAGAAGCGCCACCGATTTCACTCGAAGTTGAGCCGTATGGACATACGTTATAGTGGACATAACTTGATCTTGTCTATCAACTCCACCACCTTGCATTACTCTGCTCAGTAAGCCTCCTCGCAGGTAGCCTCCTTCACCTTTGCTATTGTGAAGAGGCTCTCGTCGTCGACATCATACTGACGCGCAGATACCATGGCGGCAGGAGGCGGAGCTGGTGGGTGGGGTGGGGGATGGCGCTTGGTGGTCACGTGAGAACGAACGGGCGAAGGCTAAAGTGAGGACTAGAATGACTGTGCGGAGGATAGGACTCTGCAGGCATGTATTTCCATTGCATAGTAAAATCTAGTGTAGCGTAATATAGCTCTGCCCGAAAACTGGCACGAAACCGGTGGTGAGTGGCGTGGAGAATGTGTTGTGAAGACACATCAAATAATGTTCGTACACAATGTCAGTTCTGCCCATTTACGATGGTTCAGATTTAGATCTGCATATTCAAATTAGAAAAGCCGATGTGTTGTTCGGGAGAGCCCCGACGAGAACAAAATGTATTCTGTCGCAGGCATGAATTCACGTTTACCTTTGCGTGGATGACTTGAACAGCTCAACATGGCAATATTTTTCACAGTTCTCAAGGCAATAAGCAGGAGATCTAGCAAACGTGCATCAGAACATCAAATTCGAGGTTCAGTGTGCTTTGCAGGTCGAAAAGGTGGCGAATTGAAAAAAAAATACGGACAAGCTGCATATGGTTTTGATCGTCATCAGCGAACACGCTCTTCGGTGCTGTGCAGGTCCATTTTAGCAACACGCCCGCCTAGCTTCTTCAGCGTATACTTCGGAGGCTCTCTCCGCACCGCGTTGGCGTGGAATGGCCAAGCTCGACTAGCCGTACGGTGGATTGTCCACTTGGAGAGAAAATCCCCGCGGGCGTTGACTCAAGAAATAAAGAAGCCGAGAGCGGAAGCTGCTCGGCACGAATATCCATCTGGTCGACGCGCGAGAAGTACGAGATCGGCGAGATCGCACCGTCACGGTGCCACCGTGACGCCACCGCTCATTCGCAGCCAAACGCCGCTGGTCACGTCGTCAACCTGCCGCGACCCGGATTTTAAAAGTTGGTGGGCTGTACTGCAGCAAGGCCGCGAGCCGGGTGACGCGCATTGGCGATATCCACCATAAACGACGCCGGGGTCAAGTACGACGCCTCGACAGAACGTGGTGGTGGTGCCGCGCCTAAAAGCGCGAACACCCGCCATCCAGCTAGCAGCAATGTTGGCACTTGCAACCACCCAGCCGATCGGGTGTTTGGCTAGTCATTCCACCCGCAAGGCAGCAGCGCGAGTGTGCTCTGCTGAGCGAGGACGTCCCAGGCACTGAATTCCGTGCGCCATGAGGCCATGCTCTTGCTCGAAGTGCACTGCAAGGCGCGAGCGGACGACGGCGCTAGGGTTGTAGGGTCGGAACGTGGCGCGGCATACTGGGCCCGAGTCATTGTGCGTACCGGCCTTTTGGTACCACTGCACCGACGACACCAGCTGGGCCTTCACTCGGCGTTTTGCATCACGAGGAGCAGGAAACCGCCGCCTGCCGCCTCGGAGAGAAGCTGGTGGCAACGTCACGTCACGCCTGCGAGCAGCGAATCCCCAGCCGATACTCGCAGCAAGATACGCGCCTCCAAAGCCTGACTGAAGCATGGATCGCTTCCGCCTCGACGGCGTGGACCAGGACGGCGTGGACACCGTGGAGCCCATGCGCCCGAGCTCCTTCGACATGACCTTCTCGCTGGGCAGCTACCCGCGCGCGCAGGGGCTGAGCCGCGACAGCGACGTGCAGCAAAGCAACCAGGACGACGGCGTCCCCGACTTGGAGGACCGGCGCACGGGCCGCGGCGAGAAGGGCCGGCTGCACGTGGACGAGCTCATGGACAGCACGCGCTCGCTCAAGCTGGACGGCAGCGGCCTCGGCGGCTCGTCGTCCGGGCTCAAGAAACACACCGCCGCCGCCGAGACCGAGGTCTCGCAGGCCTGCAAGGACGCGGCCAACATCGCCCTCCGCTTGGAGGAGAAGGCGCACGAGGCCATGGACCTCACCAATATGTGCGGCCGCATCAATTGGAAGCTGGCCAGGAAGACGCAGGACGTGCACGTGTACAGACCCGCCAACCTGCCAGCGGAGGAGGACGCGTCCACCAAGCTCTACTTCCGCGTGTCGTGCGAGGTGAAGGCCCATGTGGGGACCATCATGGAGTATCTGTCGCCCAGCAACTCGAGGAGCTACTTCGACATCGAGTCGCAGGTGTTCCCCGGTCTGTTGCACGCGGCGGTCATCAAGCGCATGGAGCTGCCGGAGCGCGCACCGTCGACGATGTCCAACTCGGGGCAGACGCTGCTCTTTCCGTCGGGTGCTTCCGCCACGACGACTGGCAGCGGCAGTCACGATGACACGTCGAGCGTGGATGAAGACTCGAGCGACTCGTTCCCGCAGCTGCAAGTGAAGTGGCACGCGAGCAGATTCGCCGGGCGGTTTGTGAAACCAGTGGACTTTTTCTTCGTGGAGTACGCCAATATTGAAGCGTTGGCCGATGGACGGAAACGGGGGTATGGATACATTCGGTCGGTGGAATCGTTTAAGGGAGACGAGCTCGCGATCCGACTCGCCGGTGAGGATGTTGCGATTCCCCCCAGTGTGGCGAAATGCAAGCGGGCGGTGATCAACAAGGGTGTATATGTGGTTTCGCCGTCGAATGACACCTCTGGCACGTACGAAGTGAGCGTCATGATGGTCATTGATTTCCAGAAGCAGTTCACCAGCGCTGTGGGGGCAAAGATCATTCACAACTTCACTGAGCGGCTTCTTGGCATTCGCGAGCTACTATTCAACACGCTTTTCCGCCCCATTGTGGTGCTGCCTAAGAACCAGTGGAAAGCAGCGCGTGGCAACAAGTGCGCGATTTGTATTTGCTCCTTCTCGATTGTCAAGTCCAAGCATCATTGCCGGGCTTGTGGTGAGGCAGTTTGCGGGCAGTGCAGTCGTAAATGGACCCTGCAGCCTGGTGCCCAACCTGAGACCCACGCGCGACTCTGTACGAGTTGCTCATTGCAGGCAAGGAGCTACCTCATGTCGAATGGAGAACCCGGACGTTCACCTGCTGGTGCCTCCTCGCGGTTCTCATCGGTGATTAATGATTTCGCGACGAGCCAGCTTGCTGCGAGTCGCTCTGCGCATATTCCTAGAATGGCGAATGTGTACAAGTGCGATGTGCAAGTGGCAAGTACGGTGTCGAACGATCCGGACACTTTTGCTGCCACTATTTCGGCGTTTGGAAAGCTTGTGAGCGCTTTGGGTGACCAAGCTCCTCACTTCATGTTGGTATCGTACTCACACCACCACAATGGTGCAGCAGTGTATGAAGCGCTGGCCCGTGCCGCTCCTGACACACTTTTCATGGGTGGCACATCCAGCGGTGGTGTGTATGTTGGTGCTTCCTCGCCAGCGCTGGGCATGAGCATGAGCATGAGCAGGAGCAGCAGCAGTAACAGTTCCCGTTACCGACAGCATAGCAACACAGGATCACACGGCCCAAGTGTTGGGCTGTGGGGTATCTACGACCCCGAAGGATCCTACGCAATCCTGAATGCCGACTTGGACCTCGAGAACCCGCGTGAAGCCGCTCGCAGATGTCTTTTAGACGGCATGGGGATGCTAGCGATGGAGCCTGAGGAGAGTCCCGACTTCATATGGACTGTGATGGGAGGTGGGGTTGACACCTACGATGTTGACGATGAACGGGATGGCGAGGAGGAGCAAATAGCGCGGGCAGTGAATGAGATCGTTGACTGCTCCTACTCAGTCGTCGGCGGTAGCTCGTCCCGAAATGTCAAGAAAAGCCGTGGGTATGCAACGCAGCTGTGTTCGGAAGGCGGCAATGTGGGCTGCGTGACGAAGCACGGTGTGTGTTTTGCGATCTGCTGCCCAAGCGTGGAAGTTGCACACGCGTTATTCACCTGCTATGATGCAACCGACAAGAGCTTCGTCGTCACGAAGGCAAGTGGCCGCGACCTGTTTGCTCTGGACCACAAGCCGGCCCTGGAGGCTATTAACGAGGCAACACACGGCATGTTGACCGAGATGACGCAGCGACCAGACAAGTTTAACCTCGAGTCGAATTTGATGCCCGCTTACTATCCTGTGGCGCGTGAGCGCCGTGCTGCAGTTCCCCGGGGAATTAAACGGAATTGCCCAAGTTACCAGATTCTGCAGCCAGAGACGTCTGCGCGGGATCTCTCGCTTCACTTGGGCGCCGAGGTTCGTCTGGGTGAACGTCTGCACATGATGGCTCTTTCGCCACGGGGTGTGGCCTCAAAGGCGCGACGCGGACTACGGGATGCTGTTCGGATATCCATTCCAACCATGGATCTCCAGGATGTCATCGGTTGCTTCCTCAGCGTTGGCATGAGCTACGACCGCGTGTTGCAAGGTGACCTGAATGCGGTGGCTGATGCGACGGGAAGTGCTTTCCCTCAAGGAGCGTCGCTATTGTCTGTTTCGCACGGTCAGCAAGGTGTCATGACTGGCGCCAACGAGGTCGTCCACGCGAACAGCATGCTGACGGCCCTGATCATCACCAGCCGCAAGAAGGCGAAGAAGCTCAACCCGCTGCGGCCGCTAAATGTGCGAAGGACCACCACCAACTAACTGAATGTCTCCTTTTGACGAACGAAGCAAGAGGCGTATCCACATCGTGCTAAGCACCTCGCCGTGCAATTTATTAACCTAGAGACTGTTTGTATCGACTCGATCTCCTCAAAAAAGAGGCCAGCAAGTGCGCACAGGTAGATTAAACGCTGTTCATGTACACAAGGCACCAAGCATTCCATGTCTACTTCAACGCACCTGAGTACTTCCGACTAACTCTGAACATACGTGTTTGTGTACAGTTGGTGTGGCGTAAAACCCCGGAAAAATACCCCGGCAAGCGTCGCCAGTAAAGCCATTGTAACGTGACAGACACGACAGACAGGAAGCGGCTCGGGGGGGCAGGTGAGTCGAGTCCCTGGCCTGGCGAGGGGAGGGGAGGCGACAGACGGCTGCAGGCGGTACACTGCGCAATCGACTGGGGCACGGCCGTGTCCTCAGCAGCCGTCAGGAGCCCCGCATAATCCCCCAAGATCGCTCGATCTCTCTCTCTTCTAACCATTTTCGTTCCCCTGCGGTCCCCAGACATCGCGCAAGGCCCATGGACAGCAGCGACGACGACCAGATCCCCATCGCCATGCTGCGCAAGAAGAGCAAGCCGGCCACGCCCAAGAGCGCGTCGCCCTCGTCCAGGCGCGGGGCGAAGCAGGACAAGCCGCGCGTGGTGGACTCGGACTCGGACTCGGACAGCACGCCACTGGTGCAGCTCAGGAAGAAGAAGGCGGCCAGCAGCAGCAAAGCAGACAAGAAGAAGGCCGCCGTGAAGAAGGAGACGGGCGTCAAGCGCAAGGCGGCGGCCTCCGCGTCGTCCTCCGCCTCGGCCAAGAGCAGGAAGACCAAGGCCAGCTCCTCCGCCGCCAACAGCAAGGCACGGGTCAAGAGGGAGAAGGGCGCCAACGTGCGCAAGCTCAAGGTGCACTCCAAGGCCGAACGCCTGGACATGGCCATCAAGTCCTTCCGCTGGTGGAACGCCGAGGAGCTGCCCGAGGGCATCCAGTGGCGCACGCTGGAGCACAACGGCGTCATGTTCCCGCCGCCGTACAAGCCGCACCACGTGCCGCTGGTGTACAACGGCAAGGAGATCAAGCTCACCCCCACCCAGGAGGAGGTCGCCAGTTATTACGCGGGCATCCCCAAGGACGGCCCCCAGCTCGGCAACCCTAAGACGGCCAAGATCTTCAACATAAACTTCTTCACGGACTTCAAGAAGGTGCTGGGCAAGCAGCACGAGGTAAAGAGCTTCGAGGCCTGCGACTTTTCAAAGATTGCGGCGTATTTGGAGAAGCTGCGGGAGGAGAAGAGGAGCATGACGAAGGAGGAGAAGCAGCCGGAGAAGGAGAAGCGAGAGATGGAAGTGTTCACGAACGGTTTTGCGTTTGTCGATGGTCATTTAGAGAAGGTAGGCAACTTCCGCATCGAGCCGCCTGGGCTCTTCCGTGGACGTGGTGAACACCCGAAGACTGGTACCCTCAAAGAGCGCGTGATGCCAGAGGATGTGACAGTCAATGTGGGCATTTCGGACCGTGTGCCGATCTGCAATGTGCCGGGCCACGCGTGGAAGCAAGTGATTCACCGCGATACAGTGTCATGGCTGGCGTACTGGAACGAGAATGTCATGGGCGGCATCAAATATGTATTCTTTGCGGCTAGCTCCAGTTTCAAGGGCAAGTCAGATTTGGCCAAGTACGAAAAGGCTCGACGACTGAAGAACTGCATTGATAAAATTCGCCGAGACTACACAAAGGGCCTGCGTGCCAAGGATATGTTCACGAAGCAGCGCTCGACAGCTATGTGGGTTATTGATGTTCTAGCTCTGCGTGTGGGAAACGAAAAGGGAGAGGACGAGGCCGACACAGTGGGTTGCTGCAGTCTACGCGTGGAGCACATGTCCTTCAACGATGAGAACTGTGCTCTGACACTGTCTTTCCTCGGTAAAGACTCGATGCCATACAACAACACCGTTGAGCTCGCCCAATACGGCGATGTCGGCAAGCAAGTGTACCAGAATCTGCAGAAGTTCTGCGCCAAGAAGGATAAAAATGAGGAGGTTTTCCATGAGCTGTCCGTCACGGAGCTGAACAAGCACTTGAGCTCGCTCATGCCTGGACTCAGTGCAAAGGTGTTCCGTACGTTTAATGCGTCGTTCACACTGGAGAAAGAGCTGCCCGGACCATCGGGAGAGGAGCTGGATCCGCAAGGCAAAATGGAAGTGGCACCGAAGGTTGTGCTGTACAATGATGCCAACCGGAAGGTTGCCATTCTCTGTAATCACCAACGTACAGCACCGAAGTCATTTGACACCACGCTAGACAAGATGAACGCTCAACTCGATCAACTAAAGGGCCAGCTGAAGGATCTGAAGCAGATGCAGACGCTAATTTCGAAGGGTAAGGCTAGCAGCGTTAAGCTGAAGAAGGAGAAGAAAGAGAAGCCGACCGGCGACAAGGATGAAGATGCTTTGGCAAAGAAGGCTCAGGCTCATTTGTTCCAGCGGACGCCTTCGGCGGACCAAGTCGCGAAGAAGATTGAAAACTGGAAGAAGAAGATCAAGGCGTTGTCCCTGCGCCTTCAAGATAAGACGGACAACAAGGAGGTCGCTCTTGGCACGTCCAAGCTTAACTACATGGACCCGCGCATCACCGTCGCATGGTGCAAAAGGGTAAGTTCATTTCTTCTGCCAGTTCCTTAGTTTTGGATGTGCCGCTTTCTTACTCTCTCCCTGTGTACCTTATTACAGAACGAGGTGCCGATTTCAGCAGTGTTCTCCAAGGCACTGCGAGAGAAATTCGTGTGGGCCATGGACGTGGACCCTGACTGGAAGTTCTGATCTAGAAAAGCAAAGCACAAGGTGTAGATGCTCAGAGAATTGCATTGCTCAGATAAACCATAAAGAAAAATGCTCTGCAGTCATTTCCACCACCAACACAATGTGGACTAAGTGCTGCATCAGTACAGTAGAAGATTCGCCGCATGTTTCGTGCCCACTTTGTAATCGATATATGGCGAAGCTCCATTCATTGGCAACCCTATGGCTGCTGCATGTCCACATCCGCATCCTTGTGTTTCTGCTCCCATTCCTCGCAACACTTCTTCAGCTTCTCCATGAGCTCCGTGTGCCCTCGTCGCTCGGCAAAGTTCCACGCCTTATTGCCAGTATGGTCCTCAAGGCACGGGTTTGCACCGAGGCTTAACAGCTTGCTAGCAGCATCATCGCGGCCGTGGTGTGCTGCAGCCATCAGGGCTGACGAGCGATCGGACTCGATCCGCTGGAAGTTCACGTCCATCCCGTTCTGGATCAGACTGAAAACGGAGTGGAAGTCTTCCTGGCGGAAGGCGTGGTAGATGGCTGCGTCCATCACTGATCCTAGCACCTGCACATTGCGGTCCTTCACTGAGAGCGACTTGCCTCCAACACCATTTCCTACGGTCTTTTTCCCATTACCATTGCCTCCAGGCGAAGGCGCTGGGCTCACGCTGATCGGCTCGCACCTATCCTTCTGCCCGCACTTGGCGCAGAATTCGCAGTGTGTACAACGCTTTGAAACCATGCGCTTGCATTTCCGGCAGGGCGAACGCGCTCCGTACTGCATATCGTGGCCGTTTCCTCTGATTTTCTGCTCCAGGGAAGCACTCAGCGCAGCCTGGTTCACGTTAGTGATCACGCCTTCATCGGCGAGCAGCATCTCTTCGTCATCGTCCTCCACGTATTCCTCGAGATCGTCCTGGTCCTGCTTGCTAGGCCCCCCATCTTTCTGCAGAAACGATTTCTTCTGGTACTGTAGCACGGACGCAGCCCCGATCCGATGGCTCGTTGTAGCTGTGCTGGAAGAGCTTGTCGTGGACGTGGCTCCTGCCGAGGACCCCGAACTGGTCACCTTCCGAGACGTCGTAGTGGTGCTTGTCGGCGTCGTGGCAGTCGTGGACGAAGAAGACAGGAACGAGTTTTGTGACGAGCTGTCACTCGAGGACTTGCCGCTGCGAGAGCTGCTGCCGTTCGCAAAGCTGCTGGCAGTTCGTCGAGACTCGCTACGGCTATCCTTCACAGTCGACGGCACGCCACACGAGCTCTCGAAGTGACGGCGATAAATGTTGAGACGACTCCACTCCGCCGCATAGTCTGAGCAGCAAAAAGAGGGGCGCTGTCAACGGTAGCACCACAACATACATAACATTCCAGCTGCATTTACCTGGTCCGGCATTGTCCAGCAGCTCGATGACCTTGGCGAAGGTGGGCGTCAGGTACGAGTTCTGCTTCCTCTGCGCGTCCGTCTGCACGTTCACGTCGAGAATCTGCAGCAGCCAGCCAGCAGCACACAGGTCAGATCCCATCACCTCAACTCCTGCACTCTGCGTTGCTCACCCGCAGCAGCGCGCGCACTTGGGAGAACATCTCGACCCGCTTCTTCTCCTTGGACAGCCCCGGCTCGCGTCGGGCGACGCCGTCCACCAGCCACGCGTTCAGCACCTTCAGCCCGCCCTCCGCGAAGAACCTGCGTGTGCGTGGCAACGAGTGAGTCTATGTGCCTTGCAACCAGGCAGATTCCTGGCTGGCTGGATAGACAGATAGATGGATAGACTGTCGCGCATACACTTGGGCGTCGGCGTCGCTGAGCTGCGTGACAAGCAGCGCCAGGATCGCGCGGTGCGACAGCGTGTGGATGGACGGCATGAGCTTGCACAGCACCTGCGTGCGCTCCGAGCCCACGACCTCGCCGTCGTCGTTCATGATGAAGCCCAGCACGCTCACCACGCTCATGGCGGCGGCGTCCTCCCAGATGCGCGTGCGCATCGCTGCTCGAGTGCGTCAAAGCCCAAGTGTCAGTTGGGCTACTGCTCGAGTGCGTCAAATGCTGGCAGTCTCAGTTTGGTTGCTGCTAACTTAAATTTCCGAGTGGAACGGCCAATCAGCAGACGGCAGATTTGCCACGATGGACACGACGGCGCTGCGGAGCTTCGCCTTCAAGAAGCTGCAGGAGGCGCGCGAGCGCGGCTCGGAGCTGGCGGCCGTCACGGCGGCGCGCGCGGCCTCGTCCATCTCCGGCTCCGTGCCGGTGTCGTCGTCCTTCGTCTTCCGCGCGCAGAGCTCGGCGGCGCAGCAGGAGCCGACGCTGCCGGTGCCGCTGGACCAGAAGCTGGAAACGCTCAGTGCGTAGCGCGTAGGCTGCTGTTATTGAACAGAGATGGTCGGTGCTGACTGCTGCTGCTGCTGGCAGAGACGGCGAACGACTCGCTGCGAGCGGCGCTCACGGGCAGCTCGTCCGAGGCGCTGGACGAGAGCCTGTACAAGCTGGACCTCATTAACGAGTCGCTGGCCTTCACGATCGAGAACATCCAGGAGGGCTCGCACGTCATGAAGCTGCTGAACCGCCAACTGAGGGACAGCGCGGCCATGCAGAACGCCGCGCACAAGGAGTTTTACCAGCGCGTCGAGCAAGGCGCGCAGTAGGGCAGGAGATTCAAGTGAGTAGCCAACGACGCTGTAGTGTATTGGTTGCCTGGCGATAACGTTATGGTGTACAACTTGTTTTCTTGACAACAAGAAGTGAATAACTGCACCAGGGTCAGCCGAAGACGACCAGTGGACCAAAGCTGATCTCAGTCAAAGCCAGGGCCCCCGAAAAAAATATTGTCGCTGCAGTAATTTTGATAAATAACAGCAAGTTATTTATTTTCTCAATCATGTGCCCGTTATTTATGTTGGGCCACATTATTTCAGGTAATTTTATGTGTATCAAACCCTAAATTATTTCTTGCAGCGACCACTTGACACCAGCCAGTCATTCTGCTGTTCCTTTATAAACTTCTGCAAGACCACTTTCAATTTTTCCTCTTGTAGTGACCCCCACCATGGTATTTAGTGCCCAACGCCCCACCCGCACCTTCACTCCGGCTCAAGTGGCGGGCTTCTTCTTCCGGCCGTGCAGAGACGAATACGATGAAGTGGTTCCTGAGTATCATCGGTGTCGTTGCGGTACTGTTAGAAAGCAGGCTCGCCGCAATGGGTTCTCAAATCTGGTGCCACATGTTAGAAGTGAGCATCCTGATTTCGAGAGTCTCGTGGTTGCTGCTACCTCTGCCGAAACGGGGTCGATTCTCAACTACGTTCGCCGTTCCTCTCTCAACCTTTTTAGCTGGATGGAGTGGATTCTCAAAAGCAATCTTCCGCTCTCATTTGTGAAAACGAGGCGGCTAGACGGTAAGAATTACGGGTGTATTTTGTATTTTATTAATTTCTACTGAGTATTTTCTAATCCGTTCGCAGGTACTCAACTCTCAATCCAATCTGTGTGAAGACACTTGTCTCTGGGATGACCAGCTTGACCAAGGCGGTCGAGCGTTCGATCGCGTTAGAGATGCCTGACCGCGTTGGCCTCATCTTTGATGGATGGACGCATTCATCTGAGCACTACATTGCGGTATATGCTTGTTACGAGGTTGAAGGGGAGGTGAAGATTCCGTTGCTCTGCATGGCTCCGCTGCTGGAGGAGGAGGAGGACCTCTAGCCGCGCGGCCACATGGAGTTCCTTACAACCATGTTACCCCGAGATTTTGGGAAGCAACTGGATCAGTGCTGCTTCTTGGTAGCCGATAACTGCTCGGTGAAAAAGCGGCTAGCGACGCTGGTGGACGTGCCGCTCGCAGGCTGTGCTAGTCACCGCCTTAACCGAGCAGTGCAGGCTGGCATGCAAGACTACGAGGAGGAACTGGATACTGTCCAAAAGCTTATGATTCGGCTGCGAACACTGACGCAGTCGGAAAGCTACGGTGAGTATTTCATATTTTATCTGAGCGACACCAATCATTAATTTTGCATTTAATTATTTTATTTTATTAGGGCGAAAACGCAACTCCGCCCGGTTATTCGGCAGGACACGAGGTAGTCATCCACCTTCGCCATGGTGAACCGATATTTCAAGTTGCTCGAGTTTATCGACAGCAGGGACGACGACATCGCCGATTTGATGCCTTCACCTGCGTGCAACCGCCGTCTGCGCGGCTTGCTCAAGGACCTCAAGAAAGTGGAGTCAGTGTCAAAGGCCTTGCAAGGTGAAGGCGTCTCGTTACTGGATGCGCGAATCTGGCTGGATGGATTGATTTCCATAAAGCCGCACTACGCACGTTTCATCAGTACGTTTTTGTTATTATCCATTTAATTTTCTTTTACTAATACTGCATGTACCTCTGTTACTTAGGACCCCGCGCTGAGATAGTGTATAGTCCTGACTTCGAGGCGGGGTGCGTAAAAGTACTGGGCGGTAACACGTCCCGACTTACACGAGCTGAGAAGTCGATTCTGACCGTTCGCTGTGAGCAACCAGCCTGCTGAGACCAACGATGACGAGGAGGAGGAATCCTTCGTTGAACAGCTCCAAAAGCGCCGCCGGTTGGCTGCGAAGGAGACGAAGTACAAACTGCTCCACATTATCCCGGCGACATCGAACAAGGTCGAGCGCGTTTTCAGCGTGGCTCGCATCACGTTCGGACATGAACGTCGTGGTCTGATGCCAATCACCTTGGAGATGATTCTTTTCTTACGAGAAAACGCTGCCTATTGGGACGCCAAGACGGTTGATGAGGCCATGCACTAGTAACTTCGCTCTTCATTCAATACACGTGAACGTGCGAAAAAACTGTGGCTCTGTGTTCTTATTGACACCAATTACTCAATTATTTATTTACCTTCTTGCGCGCAGGTCATAATGTATGTTTGGTGCAGCCTCGACACTTGCCATAATTTATCCAGGCTCGAAGCCCTTGATAAATATAAATATTATTTTCGGGTCCCCTGTTCAAAGCTGTACAAGCTACTTCGGAGAGGCGCGACCGGGTATGAGTTTGGCCGCGCTTCAGCCGCCTGAAGGCCAGCCAAATTCATCGTGGGCACTGTGCTCGCTGAAGAGACTGGAAAGAGCATGGTGTACTGTGATGGTCGGGCCACTTTTAATCCGTCTGATAATTTTATTATCAAATAACAGCTTACGTCAATTTTGCGGTTAAATTTAACTTGGAGTTTGTATACTGAATATTAAAATATTACGCAATGAGCCTTCAGAAAACCACGAAATCCGATCCCCCCCCCCCAACACACGCACGGATTTCTATCCTGGTTGATGTCCAATGGGATGAGTGGAGCGATTTGGCACCGCTAAATGCTGTTGAACAAAAAAGTGTTGCACCACGTATTTTATGTGGCGTTGCCACGGTTATCCGTCGGATTAAGTTGAGTCGGTGCTGTAAAGTTAAAGCTGTGTCCTCTTTGTTTCGTCTAAACAACTCGACACTAGTCTAGTCATTAGGAGGGAAACTGCAGCCTTCTTCGCTCAGATGGCGGGCGGCGGGGCGCAGGCCAGACAGCAGAAGGATTCGCGGTATCCCCAGTTTTTTCTTCTCTCTCTCTCTCTCTCTCTCTCTGAGGAAGAAGGGGTGGGTGGCGCTCTTGGGAGTGACTGGCTTGCACATTCCTCGCTATTGGAGCTGTCACTTGCGTCGCAGGATGGCGATTCTCAGCAAACACAGCTGAGTGAGATGTCAGCTCCGCAAGAGCCATGCACACATCGCTCAAAACGCGGTCGCCCACCTAAGAAAAAGGGGAGAAATTCTGTCGAGTAGACAGAAGCTCTGTCGTTCAAGAGTACTTCAGTACCTGCGCGGCTGCTACGGCGGCCGTCACCTTGGCGCTCATGGGGAGGCGAGTGCGGTCTTGCTTTAACCCGTCGAGTTACGAGTTAACTGCATCGGAGAGGTTGCTAACATAACACCCTACGGTGAAGTCATTTAGACCAATCAGGGGGTCGTTGGCTTAAGGCCCGACTTAACTTAACCCGACAGGTAACCGTGGCAAAGACTCCCTAAGACTGTTCGCTTGAAGTCACCCTGAAAAAAGGCGGACCACCCACACCAAAGTGTAACCACCACTGAAATGTAGGAATAGCTATCAGTTAGATTACATCTCCGCTCGAATTGTATGTAGACCTAGGGGTTCTCGAGTTACCAGAGAGAGAGAGAGAGAGAGAGAGAGAGAGAGAGAGAGAGAGAGAGAGAATATGTCTTCCGATTCCGACAGCGCCGATGGAATTGAGACCTCTCACAGGCCAAAGTGGTTCAGAATTTTGATACCAACTACGGTTGAGGCCCTGAAAGAGTATCGTGATTCGCTGCTGGTACACAGCACAGAAAAACGCGACGCGCCCAACCGTACACTCGACCATTTATTGGCCCGAGTCTATTCCCTTTCAGCTTCTGTACACGAGATGAGAGTCCAGTTAGCTACGTGTCGGTCACGTCGTTGCCGATCCAAGGTGCCGGCAGCTCTGAGTTTGACGAGGTTACTAATCCCACCTGTCCATGCAGATACAAATTCAACATGTGTCTTTCGTCTGGGGCTTGCGAGTTTTTTCAGCTGCAGCACCCATGCTGCGGGTCCGCTAACCCACTACTGAAGAATGTGACAACTGAAATGAAAAATTATATTATGCAACAACTATTAAAACAACCGCCGCATGGCTTTTCGCTGTGATATGTACCATGGTTTTTGAGGGAGATATGGTGGGACCTGCACCGAAGGACCAACAAGCGATTGACTTCGTGAAATATTGATGATGAAAACACCCCAATAATCCGATGGATCCAATGATAGAGATTTGTAGTTCTCACCTATACGACACGCTGGAACTAACATCGATCCTAGATCTCGATATGATGATTTTATGTGATTCCCAACCGAAAGGATGTTCGGGGAACATTGGCGTGGTCTCACTCCTTTGTAATGGTTCCGAGGCCTTTCTATTTCGCGTCGGTTTGAGTTGTCTCCTGCAAATCGGAAACCTAAGTGTGTAGAGTTGAAGTGCCTGCACGACCATGCTGCATGCGGATAGTACGCATATTATGGCGATTCAAGGTTACTTCGTGTTTGCATTCGGATATTCCGACCAAATCTAGCACCTTTTGCCACTCGCGTACTTCTACACGTCACAGAAGCGCAAATTTGATATCGGCTTATGCATTCGCTACATCAAACACGTATGTGAAGAGGCTTGTGGAACTCATTTTAACACACAATTTGTGATGATGGATGCCGACAAGGACCAGTTCAACGCCGGCGTGATCGAACTCCCTCATACTACTGTTTTGATGTACTGATTTCACGTCACGAAAAATGTCTAAACGTATGCAGTTCAATTTCGGGTATCTTGCGAAGATACTCGTCTTGTATTTGAGGGTCTATACGACATTCACTATGCTCCACAGGATCGATTTTGAAGCATTCAATGAGCGCGTCCTTGCAACTGGAGAGGTTTTCCTAGCGGATCTGCTGTGCGGAAGTTGGCAGATCATGTGATAAAACAGGGGATTGAGAAACGTAGATGACAAGCATTTCATACGCCGAGGGGGTACGCCGTGACTAACAACCCGTTTGAGCAGACCATCGCAATCTGAAATTGGAGTGCCCTGAAGGCTCTCAAGCCCCGGACGAACTGATCGAAAATTTGAGAAGCGCATGCCTTGCATTTTTGAGCCGCGAAATTTCTTTTTGCAACTTTTCGACTGCATTTGAAAGTTTGATGCTTCTGTATTGTCTTTTATTCAAGCGCGACTGCATTGAATTTGAGCCTTTACCTCGCATTTCAATTGTCCCTTTATACCGTACCGAGTGTTATAACGACCACTTGAGCTTACCGCCACCGAAAAGAAGTCTGTAAAACAGTCTTTCTAGTCGGCTAATGCTAGGCGCAAGCAACTAGATGGTATGTCCGCTGGCGGGTGGATTGTGGACACCCAACACGAAGGCGTGCCCCTGTTTGTACTTTGAGACAAACGTGCTTGTTGTCATCTAGTTGCGACTTGCATCCGCGGTGGTACCACATGCCACGAGTGAGTCCAAATTGCAGACAATTTGTCTATCCACGTCATCAGCCGGTGCGCCGTATCAGCGAATATAACGAGACGACGTGGACATCTCGACCGTGAACCTGCGCGAGCTAAGAGGAAAAACGAGGTTTTGCAGGCGATGCGGCCAAATCAGCCCTGTGGCAGACTCCGACACCGGAACGCTAGCGTTTTCAGATACTGACGAATCTCATGCGGAATCGCGTTCGAAAGATATAAAGCGGGGCGTGCAGGTATATCTACGATCACCGTAAACACCCAAGAGGATCTCCCTATCTCAACCACTCGGTGCCATACACTCGGGAGCTCCGATAAAAGCCGTGATACTGTCCAAGATCGGCTGCTTCACGTAGGGGGTTCCAGATGGCCAGTCTTTGTTGCCTCTGTGGCAATTCAGCTGGCTTATTGTACAGGCCAAAATAGGTGATAGCAAAGTTTACCCCTAATTTGCACAAGGAAGATGATGCATTTCCATATACGATAGTTAGATATAAGGATAACGTTTACCCTTAGTATACGATTGCGCGGTCAGATTTCGCCGATTCTGCGTCGGTTTTGAGCTATAGACATCTGAAAAATCTCTCTCAGTTTTTAGAAGTTTGGGGAAACGGCTCAGATAGGATTAACAGACAACGCAGTGTTTTCATTGGCTCATTCGACAATGCATACGGAGCAACACATGTAGTCGAGGATAAATGGTACAGTCTGGTGGACAGACCCCGAAATGGTGAATGCAACGCTACAAATCAATGCAAAGTTATCCGTATTATATTTTAAAGACTGTTTGCTAGACTACCAATTCCATTACTCTCGCCCTCTCCGTCGCTTGCGTTGGTCCATTTGATATCCTTCACCTCCAGTGGGCGCAGGTATTTAGCTTCTTCTTTTTGTATCTCTTTGTCAGCAGCCTTCCACGCTTCGACAGAATTCTCTCTTGGCTTGTTGCTACCTTTACCTCCACCTCTCCTATGGTCTTTGCCGGAGTCCTCCCTACCTACCCCTCTATATTGCCCCGTACCAGCTCAATTGGCTGAAGTTCAGGGTGGTAGGGAGGGGTATACGAGACCTGATGCCCATACATTGTGGCAATGACGACTGCCATCTAGAAGGGGCAGGCTTGTGTGCGTGAACGATCTCTAAAAGATGTGCGTTGTAAAGATCGTGTTTATTGAGGGTTTGGTCATAACTCAAATTGGTGTCCGTCGAAATTCCGTGGTAATCACCCTCACTTCCTATTCGACTAGCGACCCTTTTTCCGAATGACTCCTCCACGAAATGCCCCCGCAGTGCACTTTTCTGTATGTAGAGAATACTAGCTCCAATCATACATATTCTACCATAATTTTCATGTTAGTTAGTTTGGGCAGTATCAATTAAAGTCGAAACAGAGTGCCTTACCGAGTCCATTTGCCGCTGGTGGCATAGCGTTTTCTATCGACGTCGAGTCAAATTTTGCTGTGAACGTGATTAACCCCTTCGGTACCACGATTTTGATCGTTTTTATCCTGTAGCCTACAGGATTGTAGTGTATTTGATTTTAGGATTTGCGGAGCTTTGGGACGATCAGTGGAAAGTCCCCCTAACCACAACGATGTAGAGTATCCTACACGGTATCGCTAACAAAAGTGCAGCTCCATATCCTGTACTTGTTGGATACGATCACAATCATCGGGTTGAAGGTGATGAGCTGATCAAGAAACTGCGTACGTCACATCAATAATGCAAACACCTTGCGCTAGCTTTGTCCTTTGCATTTGATACAGTAATATTTCATTAGTTCATTATCCTCACTACCCGAATCTGCAACACTACCTTGTCCATCCTGCGGTGCTCTGCGAAGATAGCGATCACCTTCAGGCGTGTGGATGTCATCTCTCCACATAATCTGCCAGATTTGCCTGTATGTCGCCGTATTCACGGAGCCGACATGATCATGTTAATGGACACGCTGACAGAGGTAGATGATGCAGCTACCGTGGGCATTGGAACACGTCTGGTAAAGGTACGTCGTCTCCCATGCTGGCTTGTTCAACGCGCGTCGTAAGATGGAACACACTTTACATACGTATTGGCGCCTATTTCGCTGTGTCTTGTCCCCAAGGTGAACGGTCCGAAAGCTTTCAATCTGTTCGAGCCCGTGCCGGGCAGGTGCAGCGGAACGTGGGCGTGCGACGGATTGCCAAATAATGCATCTAGTGACAGGTCGTCCTCGAAGTCACTGGGACCAACGGCCAGCAACGTGGTCCGCATCTCCTCCATAAATTGACCGTGTGTTGGAACGGGTTTGCCCGGATACTTGCGTGCAAACAGCTTCGAGTAGATGATAAATATATTTACCAAATCTATGTCAACCAACCCGACAAATATCGTGTGATAATACTTCTCGAAGCGCACGGCCTTTTGAATTGAGAAACACTGAAGGCGTTTTTGGTCATGCGTATCGACCCCACCCATGCCCTCATGGTAGTCTCGAACCAGTTGTGGAGCAAGCACTTGCTCAATGTGTGCGCCATTGCGCCTACCCACTGTAGTTAGCGCCGTTGAACATCCTGTTGAGGAAGTAGACCGGCTTATCATCCATCCTCGTGGCTACAGCCGTATTCGAAAACACACGAGACTGTGTAACACGATAAGAGCCCCGAGGCCCTCTTGGCTCTTTCTTCTTGTAGACAACGCGCACATAGCAACCCAATGAAGTTGACAAGTTCGTGGGGCTGGGTTTCCTTGAATTTAGCATCTCTCGTAGCCGTTGGGTGGGGCTCTTCGGTCTGAACGCTGGGGCGCGGGCACGCTGACGCTGGTCCCACTCTGCGAGCTGGCCAGGAGAGAATTTTCCGCTGCTAGCGTTGATATTCATTTGATGCATCCGCGATTGTCACCCACAAGTATTTGGGAAGCATCAGAAAAATTGTCCTTCGAGCTTTAGGCCGACAGTTCGGCGTTGTCACTGGGAACAGCTTGATGTTGGTCCAGCTGAGCTGCAGGAAGCTGGACTGTGTGGCCTGTAGCAAACAGGGTAAGATAATTAGTTTCGCAAATTTATCCTGTGTCATACAGACAATACTCACTTGAGTCGTCCATGTGAACATCCCAGCCCTTGAGGGTGTGAAGCCGTAGATCAGACTTCGACAAATCTTCGGCGCTTGCGGAAACGTAAAGTAGATGCAATAGATCCAGATCGCCGTCGCTTGGTTCTACGACTACGGGTCAGGTGTGGCGGGTCTGGCGTCACTCTCGTTACTGCTTTCGCCGTCACTTGCAACGGGAAGAAAGACGATATCATCATCGCTATCCTCGTCGTCAACACATAAATCCTCGTCGTCACCTGACCCGATGAAAGCACCATCAGACGCACGGACGTCATGTGTTCCCCTTGACGGAGGCCGCGCTCGGCACGCACGAGTTCCACTTGGCGGAGCCTGCGAACACCGTGCCCACAGCGAAGGTTGTAAACGCCATGCCCTCGGCAAAGGCTGCAAACGCCGTGCAGGAGTCGTCATGGCGAGCACCCGTCGGTCCGGAGGTTTGACCACTGCTGACGATGGCATCGATGGCGGTATACCCGTCGAAGTTGGCGTAGACGTCGCCGAAGCCGATAATGGCGCTGAACCACCAGAGCGGGAGTGTGCGCTGGCGGAGCCAGTCAACAGTGAATCCTGGAGGTGAGGTAAAAGCGTCAATACCAGCGGAAGCTGCGTTGGTGTACTGGAGCTCGAATCAATTATCGAGTGTGATTGCTTTGATGGTGGCTTCAGCGCCTCTGTATACATCATCCATGGTTAGCACGCTACACGAATGTTTTAGCCCCATGATTGTGCCGGATCTTGCCTTGCTCGGGTATAAAGCGCAGTAGTTCATCTTCGCCCCCAAACACGTCAACACGGTGCTTAGCGTTGGTCTTGTTGGCCCACCCCGTCGGCGTGTAGTACTTGGTAACAGACGGTATGCCGCGCGGCAGCTGGAGGCGCCATCCTCGCGCACGAAGATTCCTCCACATCGCCGATAAAGACAGCTCGGTCATGGTTTCCTGAGATGTGAGTTCGACTCGGCGAGTTTCCGAATGAGACGTGAGGGAAGCGCGCCAAGCGCGTGCCTATTTGCCCGCTATTGTACTACTATCAGAATTATTGGCTCGAGGTTAGCTACAACACACTGAAACTTAATGTCAGGCAGGCGACTTGGTGATTGTATACAGTTACTTGAGTTTATTACATCGCTCCCAGTGGCGGAAACGCTGGGAGTGACGGCCACGATAACGATCCTGGTGATCACAGCGTAGCGTCTAACGAGAGCGATGGCCACGGTAGCAAACACGACGACGCCAACCCAGTGTCTGGTGCTGGCGCCGGCGATGCAGCACCTGGTGGCGGTGATGGAGGATCTGGTGACAGCGGGATCTACGAGGATGACAGTGATGACGACAGCAATGAAGATGGAAACTACACGACCCCTCCGCGATCTACGGGCACACGCCGCCACCGCCAAGCCACTAATGCGTCCAGCGCCCACGCCAACGAAAATGACGACCTTGAAGCTGCTGTTCAATCTCTTCAGCTGGGAGGTAAGGCAAACCGCAAGAACATGACCATTGAGCAATTTACGGGCATTGTATTCTGAACCGCTACCGCAGACAGCGCGGTCTGCGCCACTCGTGGTAAAACCCAAACTGTATTTGAGGCCGTGCTGCATCTCCAAGGTCCTAGTGTAAGCTACAACTTCAACTACAACTAATCCTTGAGCTACTGTAACCACGACATATACTGTTTCTGTCCTGCAACCACGCAATCTACTGCTGCCAGCAGTATCTGCTACGCCCGCACAGCTGGCGCGCAGATCACATTGTTCGTTCTGGTGCTTTCGACTTCGGCGTGCGAGGTTGGTGGCGAGAGTTCTCTAAACAGCTTATCCAGGCCCAAATCATGGCAAATCACAAGATGGTCTGCACTTCAGTCCAAAGGTGTCTTTGAAGCATCTTTATCTGGTGATGCCCGTGAGTGGTTCGCGAGGTACCGCATGATCCATCCTGGTGCCTCGCTGCAGCAGTATGGAACAGCATTGATTGAGGAGTTCAAAAATCCCCTGTCGGAACAAGAAGTCATGCGCCTTCTAATCAAGGAACGGAAAAAGCCCGACGAGTCGGACCGTCAATGTGCCTATCGGATATTGAGTATGGTCGATTCCGCGTAGATGTTCCTGCTAACGCTAGTCATGCTCTCCGTACCTTCGTACAGCATGCGTACCCCGAGCACTCCAAACTGCTGAAGCTTTCTCTCGTTCAGCAACCCAATGTGAGCCCCGTGCTACAGCTTCCTATCAACTGTGGCGTAATGACGTCGCACGTCGAGCAGGTCATGGATAGGGCAGGAATTTGGTCGGTGCATAACATATTCTGGTTGGTCGTCTTGGTCCGTCGTTAGCATCTTGTCTGGACTATACTTGAAAGTTGGAAGGACTTTCTGGGTACAAATCAGACGGCGACTGGTCGCGACTGGTCGCCTTATCAGAGGTCGGCATTCGGAACCTGGCGTTCTCAGTTTCTTCGTCTAGAGTCGGGAGACTGGGGGTTCTGGAGATGAGTTAAGTTCGTATAATCACTTCCAAGCGTTCTTAAGCGGTCTCATTCCGCACTCCACTTCCACTTGCCTGGACTCTCAACTTGCACGTGTCCCTTCTCTCCACCGTGGTTGACGATCTCCATCGCCGCATTTTTTCTGGACCCATCGCAGGCAGGGTTACCGGACAACCGCTTGGGCAAATTCTGTGGAGCCGCTTCGTGTCTGATGTAAGATTTGTCTAATCACACCTCTGGTTTGATAGGATTGTTGTTACAATCGCAGTTGACAATCGTCCGCCGCAAGTAAGTTACTCTGTAAGCAACATTCTGGGCGAAGTCTGCAAGGTAATGACGGCTCTTCCCTTTAACATATCGATAGTCAAGTCGACGTACTAGATGGTTCATAGCCAGACGAGAATTTGTAATGGACGTGCGCCTTAGAATCTCATCACTTAGCATTTGTGCAGTAATCCGTTGCCTTTCCTTACTGCATTTGTCGATGTAGGTATTGGTGGCAGACGAGACATTCTTCACTTCATTGTTACGGGGGCGATCACGGTTCTCCTCCTGTAATATTAAAAGGTAAGTGATACATAACGTTAAGGATCACCACAAGCGCGCACCTTGGGACTTCTCGAGTCTTCTCGGTGCAGGTACGCCTTCCAGACGCGAGTAACCATGGCTTCTGGAAGCCCAATACACTCGTGTACCAGTCTGCGCGTACGGCCGGCACTCTCGGAGTCTTCTTTGCGCTGTTTTAGGAAGTAGTTCTACGCCTTTACAATCATATTCCGCTCAGCAACACTCAGCTTTTCGCCTCTGGTCATCCTTCCAGAGCTTGTTTGGCATATTATCTGCTAGCAAGACGCTTGGCAGTGGTTTGCGGGTAGTTTCACCCTCCTTCGACTGATGTTACCCGAGTAATGGTTCATAAGGTGGTTCGGTTACAATTCCTGGTATCAACTATTTTGGCCGGTAAAATACATCCGAACACCAGTCTATCGAGTGCTGGCACTTTGCAATCAGAACTACGCCGATCCCGCTGTCGACGAAAACGGACCAATCGAACGCTGGAATCGCGGCTCTAGAATGGCAAGCGTCCTAGGAAGTAAGGTACACACCCCACGGCTTAGCTTATTTATTTCACGATTCTATGAATCCATAACGCAACTACGTAGGGTATCTTCTGTTGTTTGTGGAATATGAGCACTTCATCGCAAGTTAGCCGCTAGGAATCCATACGTTCACGTCGGTATGAACATAAACGTAAGAACCGTCCATAAGTGGTGGTACCGGTGGCGGATGAGAATGATGCGTGGCGGGTTCGGTAGTGCGGAGAGGCGTGGAGGTGAGTGCGTGGGTGTTGTGTGTGCGGGGTGCGTGGTTGTTTGTTTGTTGGTTGTGGCGCAATGGCGTTTTTTGTTGGCGTGAGGGTTGTGGTTTGCGTATGGTGGTCAATTGGCCGAGCGGTCTAAGGCGCCAGTTTAAGGCACTGGTCCGAAAGGGCGTGGGTTCGAATCCCACATTGGCCAACTTCTTGCTCTTTTTGCACCACCGCTGCAGCTCTGCCATACACACACACGCCTCTGCAGCCTCTCCGCCTCCCCATCACGCCTGCGGCCCGTCGCCAGGCCACTGGCCACTCGCTCCGCACGGGTTCAAGTCCGCCACGGACTTGACTTCTGACCCACGACAAAGCGTCAACCTTTGTCAAATAGCGTCTTCTCGTCGTCAACGCTGCATGGCGTCTGTGCTTCGCCATGAGCGATGCGCGCCGTCTCTGTCGATTCTGTGGTGGTACGGAGAAGAGTTGCGACGGGTGAGACGGCGACTCAGCGTTGCTTCGAAGCCGGCCACGGGGTTGTTAATTGGTAGTGTCTGGGTTGGTCCGAAACGTGGACGGAAATGAAGCGGCGACCGGCGATTGTGCGGACCCATCAGCAAGCGTAAAGCCACCCACTCGTCCGTAGAGCGTCTGATGTCTGATGCGGTGCCTGGAGGGCAGAAAGCGTAGCGCCGCGGCCGAGAGGAATTGGTCCATAAGTGGTGGTGCCGGTGGCGGATGAGAATGATGCGTGGCGGGTTCGGTAGTGCGGAGAGGCGTGGAGGTGAGTGCGTGGGTGTTGTGTGTGCGGGGTGCGTGGTTGTTTGTTTGTTGGTTGTGGCGCAATGGCGTTTTTTGTTGGCGTGAGGGTTGTGGTTTGCGTATGGTGGTCAATTGGCCGAGCGGTCTAAGGCGCCAGTTTAAGGCACTGGTCCGAAAGGGCGTGGGTTCGAATCCCACATTGGCCAACTTCTTGCTCTTTTTGCACCACCGCTGCAGCTCTGCCATACACACACACGCCTCTGCAGCCTCTCCGCCTCCCCATCACGCCTGCGGCCCGTCGCCAGGCCACTGGCCACTCGCTCCGCACGGGTTCAAGTCCGCCACGGACTTGACTTCTGACCCACGACAAAGCGTCAACCTTTGTCAAATAGCGTCTTCTCGTCGTCAACGCTGCATGGCGTCTGTGCTTCGCCATGAGCGATGCGCGCCGTCTCTGTCGATTCTGTGGTGGTACGGAGAAGAGTTGCGACGGGTGAGACGGCGACTCAGCGTTGCTTCGAAGCCGGCCACGGGTTTGTTAATTGGTAGTGTCTGGGTTGGTCCGAAACGTGGACGGAAATGAAGCGGCGACCGGCGATTGTGCGGACCCATCAGCAAGCGTAAAGCCACCCACTCGTCCGTAGAGCGTCTGATGTCTGATGCGGTGCCTGGAGGGCAGAAAGCGTAGCGCCGCGGCCGAGAGGAATTGGTCCATAAGTGGTGGTGCCGGTGGCGGATGAGAATGATGCGTGGCGGGTTCGGTAGTGCGGAGAGGCGTGGAGGTGAGTGCGTGGGTGTTGTGTGTGCGGGGTGCGTGGTTGTTTGTTTGTTGGTTGTGGCGCAATGGCGTTTTTGTTGGCGTGAGGGTTGTGGTTTGCGTATGGTGGTCAATTGGCCGAGCGGTCTAAGGCGCCAGTTTAAGGCACTGGTCCGAAAGGGCGTGGGTTCGAATCCCACATTGGCCAACTTCTTGCTCTTTTTGCACCACCGCTGCAGCTCTGCCATACACACACGCCTCTGCAGCCTCTCCGCCTCCCCATCACGCCTGCGGCCCGTCGCCAGGCCACTGGCCACTCGCTCCGCACGGGTTCAAGTCCGCCACGGACTTGACTTCTGACCCACGACAAAGCGTCAACCTTTGTCAAATAGCGTCTTCTCGTCGTCAACGCTGCATGGCGTCTGTGCTTCGCCATGAGCGATGCGCGCCGTCTCTGTCGATTCTGTGGTGGTACGGAGAAGAGTTGCGACGGGTGAGACGGCGACTCAGCGTTGCTTCGAAGCCGGCCACGGGTTTGTTAATTGGTAGTGTCTGGGTTGGTCCGAAACGTGGACGGAAATGAAGCGGCGACCGGCGATTGTGCGGACCCATCAGCAAGCGTAAAGCCACCCACTCGTCCGTAGAGCGTCTGATGTCTGATGCGGTGCCTGGAGGGCAGAAAGCGTAGCGCCGCGGCCGAGAGGAATTGGTCCATAAGTGGTGGTGCCGGTGGCGGATGAGAATGATGCGTGGCGGGTTCGGTAGTGCGGAGAGGCGTGGAGGTGAGTGCGTGGGTGTTGTGTGTGCGGGGTGCGTGGTTGTTTGTTTGTTGGTTGTGGCGCAATGGCGTTTTTTGTTGGCGTGAGGGTTGTGGTTTGCGTATGGTGGTCAATTGGCCGAGCGGTCTAAGGCGCCAGTTTAAGGCACTGGTCCGAAAGGGCGTGGGTTCGAATCCCACATTGGCCAACTTCTTGCTCTTTTTGCACCACCGCTGCAGCTCTGCCATACACACACGCCTTTGCAGCCTCTCCGCCTCCCCATCACGCCTGCGGCCCGTCGCCAGGCCACTGGCCACTCGCTCCGCACGGGTTCAAGTCCGCCACGGACTTGACTTCTGACCCACGACAAAGCGTCAACCTTTGTCAAATAGCGTCTTCTCGTCGTCAACGCTGCATGGCGTCTGTGCTTCGCCATGAGCGATGCGCGCCGTCTCTGTCGATTCTGTGGTGGTACGGAGAAGAGTTGCGACGGGTGAGACGGCGACTCAGCGTTGCTTCGAAGCCGGCCACGGGTTTGTTAATTGGTAGTGTCTGGGTTGGTCCGAAACGTGGACGGAAATGAAGCGGCGACCGGCGATTGTGCGGACCCATCAGCAAGCGTAAAGCCACCCACTCGTCCGTAGAGCGTCTGATGTCTGATGCGGTGCCTGGAGGGCAGAAAGCGTAGCGCCGCGGCCGAGAGGAATTGGTCCATAAGTGGTGGTGCCGGTGGCGGATGAGAATGATGCGTGGCGGGTTCGGTAGTGCGGAGAGGCGTGGAGGTGAGTGCGTGGGTGTTGTGTGTGCGGGGTGCGTGGTTGTTTGTTTGTTGGTTGTGGCGCAATGGCGTTTTTTGTTGGCGTGAGGGTTGTGGTTTGCGTATGGTGGTCAATTGGCCGAGCGGTCTAAGGCGCCAGTTTAAGGCACTGGTCCGAAAGGGCGTGGGTTCGAATCCCACATTGGCCAACTTCTTGCTCTTTTTGCACCACCGCTGCAGCTCTGCCATACACACACACGCCTCTGCAGCCTCTCCGCCTCCCCATCACGCCTGCGGCCCGTCGCCAGGCCACTGGCCACTCGCTCCGCACGGGTTCAAGTCCGCCACGGACTTGACTTCTGACCCACGACAAAGCGTCAACCTTTGTCAAATAGCGTCTTCTCGTCGTCAACGCTGCATGGCGTCTGTGCTTCGCCATGAGCGATGCGCGCCGTCTCTGTCGATTCTGTGGTGGTACGGAGAAGAGTTGCGACGGGTGAGACGGCGACTCAGCGTTGCTTCGAAGCCGGCCACGGGTTTGTTAATTGGTAGTGTCTGGGTTGGTCCGAAACGTGGACGGAAATGAAGCGGCGACCGGCGATTGTGCGGACCCATCAGCAAGCGTAAAGCCACCCACTCGTCCGTAGAGCGTCTGATGTCTGATGCGGTGCCTGGAGGGCAGAAAGCGTAGCGCCGCGGCCGAGAGGAATTGGTCCATAAGTGGTGGTGCCGGTGGCGGATGAGAATGATGCGTGGCGGGTTCGGTAGTGCGGAGAGGCGTGGAGGTGAGTGCGTGGGTGTTGTGTGTGCGGGGTGCGTGGTTGTTTGTTTGTTGGTTGTGGCGCAATGGCGTTTTTGTTGGCGTGAGGGTTGTGGTTTGCGTATGGTGGTCAATTGGCCGAGCGGTCTAAGGCGCCAGTTTAAGGCACTGGTCCGAAAGGGCGTGGGTTCGAATCCCACATTGGCCAACTTCTTGCTCTTTTTGCACCACCGCTGCAGCTCTGCCATACACACACGCCTTTGCAGCCTCTCCGCCTCCCCATCACGCCTGCGGCCCGTCGCCAGGCCACTGGCCACTCGCTCCGCACGGGTTCAAGTCCGCCACGGACTTGACTTCTGACCCACGACAAAGCGTCAACCTTTGTCAAATAGCGTCTTCTCGTCGTCAACGCTGCATGGCGTCTGTGCTTCGCCATGAGCGATGCGCGCCGTCTCTGTCGATTCTGTGGTGGTACGGAGAAGAGTTGCGACGGGTGAGACGGCGACTCAGCGTTGCTTCGAAGCCGGCCACGGGTTTGTTAATTGGTAGTGTCTGGGTTGGTCCGAAACGTGGACGGAAATGAAGCGGCGACCGGCGATTGTGCGGACCCATCAGCAAGCGTAAAGCCACCCACTCGCCCGTAGAGCGTCTGATGTCTGATGCGGTGCCTGGAGGGCAGAAAGCGCAGCGCCGCGGCCGAGAGGAATTGGTCCATAAGTGGTGGTGCCGGTGGCGGATGAGAATGATGCGTGGCGGGTTCGGTAGTGCGGAGAGGCGTGGAGGTGAGTGCGTGGGTGTTGTGTGTGCGGGGTGCGTGGTTGTTTGTTTGTTGGTTGTGGCGCAATGGCGTTTTTGTTGGCGTGAGGGTTGTGGTTTGCGTATGGTGGTCAATTGGCCGAGCGGTCTAAGGCGCCAGTTTAAGGCACTGGTCCGAAAGGGCGTGGGTTCGAATCCCACATTGGCCAACTTCTTGCTCTTTTTGCACCACCGCTGCAGCTCTGCCATACACACACGCCTCTGCAGCCTCTCCGCCTCCCCATCACGCCTGCGGCCCGTCGCCAGGCCACTGGCCACTCGCTCCGCACGGGTTCAAGTCCGCCACGGACTTGACTTCTGACCCACGACAAAGCGTCAACCTTTGTCAAATAGCGTCTTCTCGTCGTCAACGCTGCATGGCGTCTGTGCTTCGCCATGAGCGATGCGCGCCGTCTCTGTCGATTCTGTGGTGGTACGGAGAAGAGTTGCGACGGGTGAGACGGCGACTCAGCGTTGCTTCGAAGCCGGCCACGGGTTTGTTAATTGGTAGTGTCTGGGTTGGTCCGAAACGTGGACGGAAATGAAGCGGCGACCGGCGATTGTGCGGACCCATCAGCAAGCGTAAAGCCACCCACTCGCCCGTAGAGCGTCTGATGTCTGATGCGGTGCCTGGAGGGCAGAAAGCGCAGCGCCGCGGCCGAGAGGAATTGGTCCATAAGTGGTGGTGCCGGTGGCGGATGAGAATGATGCGTGGCGGGTTCGGTAGTGCGGAGAGGCGTGGAGGTGAGTGCGTGGGTGTTGTGTGCGGGGTGCGTGGTTGTTTGTTTGTTGGTTGTGGCGCAATGGCGTTTTTTGTTGGCGTGAGGGTTGTGGTTTGCGTATGGTGGTCAATTGGCCGAGCGGTCTAAGGCGCCAGTTTAAGGCACTGGTCCGAAAGGGCGTGGGTTCGAATCCCACATTGGCCAACTTCTTGCTCTTTTTGCACCACCGCTGCAGCTCTGCCATACACACACACGCCTCTGCAGCCTCTCCGCCTCCCCATCACGCCTGCGGCCCGTCGCCAGGCCACTGGCCACTCGCTCCGCACGGGTTCAAGTCCGCCACGGACTTGACTTCTGACCCACGACAAAGCGTCAACCTTTGTCAAATAGCGTCTTCTCGTCGTCAACGCTGCATGGCGTCTGTGCTTCGCCATGAGCGATGCGCGCCGTCTCTGTCGATTCTGTGGTGGTACGGAGAAGAGTTGCGACGGGTGAGACGGCGACTCAGCGTTGCTTCGAAGCCGGCCACGGGTTTGTTAATTGGTAGTGTCTGGGTTGGTCCGAAACGTGGACGGAAATGAAGCGGCGACCGGCGATTGTGCGGACCCATCAGCAAGCGTAAAGCCACCCACTCGCCCGTAGAGCGTCTGATGTCTGATGCGGTGCCTGGAGGGCAGAAAGCGTAGCGCCGCGGCCGAGAGGAATTGGTCCATAAGTGGTGGTGCCGGTGGCGGATGAGAATGATGCGTGGCGGGTTCGGTAGTGCGGAGAGGCGTGGAGGTGAGTGCGTGGGTGTTGTGTGCGGGGTGCGTGGTTGTTTGTTTGTTGGTTGTGGCGCAATGGCGTTTTTTGTTGGCGTGAGGGTTGTGGTTTGCGTATGGTGGTCAATTGGCCGAGCGGTCTAAGGCGCCAGTTTAAGGCACTGGTCCGAAAGGGCGTGGGTTCGAATCCCACATTGGCCAACTTCTTGCTCTTTTTGCACCACCGCTGCAGCTCTGCCATACACACACACGCCTCTGCAGCCTCTCCGCCTCCCCATCACGCCTGCGGCCCGTCGCCAGGCCACTGGCCACTCGCTCCGCACGGGTTCAAGTCCGCCACGGACTTGACTTCTGACCCACGACAAAGCGTCAACCTTTGTCAAATAGCGTCTTCGTCGTCAACGCTGCATGGCGTCTGTGCTTCGCCATGAGCGATGCGCGCCGTCTCTGTCGATTCTGTGGTGGTACGGAGAAGAGTTGCGACGGGTGAGACGGCGACTCAGCGTTGCTTCGAAGCCGGCCACGGGTTTGTTAATTGGTAGTGTCTGGGTTGGTCCGAAACGTGGACGGAAATGAAGCGGCGACCGGCGATTGTGCGGACCCATCAGCAAGCGTAAAGCCACCCACTCGCCCGTAGAGCGTCTGATGTCTGATGCGGTGCCTGGAGGGCAGAAAGCGTAGCGCCGCGGCCGAGAGGAATTGGTCCATAAGTGGTGGTGCCGGTGGCGGATGAGAATGATGCGTGGCGGGTTCGGTAGTGCGGAGAGGCGTGGAGGTGAGTGCGTGGGTGTTGTGTGTGCGGGGTGCGTGGTTGTTTGTTTGTTGGTTGTGGCGCAATGGCGTTTTTTGTTGGCGTGAGGGTTGTGGTTTGCGTATGGTGGTCAATTGGCCGAGCGGTCTAAGGCGCCAGTTTAAGGCACTGGTCCGAAAGGGCGTGGGTCTGAATCCCACATTGGCCAACTTCTTGCTCTTTTGCACCACCGCTGCAGCTCTGCCATACACACACGCCTCTGCAGCCTCTCCGCCTCCCCATCACGCCTGCGGCCCGTCGCCAGGCCACTGGCCACTCGCTCCGCACGGGTTCAAGTCCGCCACGGACTTGACTTCTGACCCACGACAAAGCGTCAACCTTTGTCAAATAGCGTCTTCTCGTCGTCAACGCTGCATGGCGTCTGTGCTTCGCCATGAGCGATGCGCGCCGTCTCTGTCGATTCTGTGGTGGTACGGAGAAGAGTTGCGACGGGTGAGACGGCGACTCAGCGTTGCTTCGAAGCCGGCCACGGGTTTGTTAATTGGTAGTGTCTGGGTTGGTCCGAAACGTGGACGGAAATGAAGCGGCGACCGGCGATTGTGCGGACCCATCAGCAAGCGTAAAGCCACCCACTCGCCCGTAGAGCGTCTGATGTCTGATGCGGTGCCTGGAGGGCAGAAAGCGCAGCGCCGCGGCCGAGAGGAATTGGTCCATAAGTGGTGGTGCCGGTGGCGGATGAGAATGATGCGTGGCGGGTTCGGTAGTGCGGAGAGGCGTGGAGGTGAGTGCGTGGGTGTTGTGTGCGGGGTGCGTGGTTGTTTGTTTGTTGGTTGTGGCGCAATGGCGTTTTTGTTGGCGTGAGGGTTGTGGTTTGCGTATGGTGGTCAATTGGCCGAGCGGTCTAAGGCGCCAGTTTAAGGCACTGGTCCGAAAGGGCGTGGGTTCGAATCCCACATTGGCCAACTTCTTGCTCTTTTTGCACCACCGCTGCAGCTCTGCCATACACACACACGCCTCTGCAGCCTCTCCGCCTCCCCATCACGCCTGCGGCCCGTCGCCAGGCCACTGGCCACTCGCTCCGCACGGGTTCAAGTCCGCCACGGACTTGACTTCTGACCCACGACAAAGCGTCAACCTTTGTCAAATAGCGTCTTCTCGTCGTCAACGCTGCATGGCGTCTGTGCTTCGCCATGAGCGATGCGCGCCGTCTCTGTCGATTCTGTGGTGGTACGGAGAAGAGTTGCGACGGGTGAGACGGCGACTCAGCGTTGCTTCGAAGCCGGCCACGGGTTTGTTAATTGGTAGTGTCTGGGTTGGTCCGAAACGTGGACGGAAATGAAGCGGCGACCGGCGATTGTGCGGACCCATCAGCAAGCGTAAAGCCACCCACTCGCCCGTAGAGCGTCTGATGTCTGATGCGGTGCCTGGAGGGCAGAAAGCGTAGCGCCGCGGCCGAGAGGAATTGGTCCATAAGTGGTGGTGCCGGTGGCGGATGAGAATGATGCGTGGCGGGTTCGGTAGTGCGGAGAGGCGTGGAGGTGAGTGCGTGGGTGTTGTGTGTGCGGGGTGCGTGGTTGTTTGTTTGTTGGTTGTGGCGCAATGGCGTTTTTTGTTGGCGTGAGGGTTGTGGTTTGCGTATGGTGGTCAATTGGCCGAGCGGTCTAAGGCGCCAGTTTAAGGCACTGGTCCGAAAGGGCGTGGGTTCGAATCCCACATTGGCCAACTTCTTGCTCTTTTTGCACCACCGCTGCAGCTCTGCCATACACACACACGCCTCTGCAGCCTCTCCGCCTCCCCATCACGCCTGCGGCCCGTCGCCAGGCCACTGGCCACTCGCTCCGCACGGGTTCAAGTCCGCCACGGACTTGACTTCTGACCCACGACAAAGCGTCAACCTTTGTCAAATAGCGTCTTCTCGTCGTCAACGCTGCATGGCGTCTGTGCTTCGCCATGAGCGATGCGCGCCGTCTCTGTCGATTCTGTGGTGGTACGGAGAAGAGTTGCGACGGGTGAGACGGCGACTCAGCGTTGCTTCGAAGCCGGCCACGGGTTTGTTAATTGGTAGTGTCTGGGTTGGTCCGAAACGTGGACGGAAATGAAGCGGCGACCGGCGATTGTGCGGACCCATCAGCAAGCGTAAAGCCACCCACTCGCCCGTAGAGCGTCTGATGTCTGATGCGGTGCCTGGAGGGCAGAAAGCGCAGCGCCGCGGCCGAGAGGAATTGGTCCATAAGTGGTGGTGCCGGTGGCGGATGAGAATGATGCGTGGCGGGTTCGGTAGTGCGGAGAGGCGTGGAGGTGAGTGCGTGGGTGTTGTGTGCGGGGTGCGTGGTTGTTTGTTTGTTGGTTGTGGCGCAATGGCGTTTTTGTTGGCGTGAGGGTTGTGGTTTGCGTATGGTGGTCAATTGGCCGAGCGGTCTAAGGCGCCAGTTTAAGGCACTGGTCCATGAAAGGGAGTGGGTCGTGGAATGCGCCATAGTACATTGGTCCATGACTTTGCACAAGTCTGTATTGCTTAGTGGGTTAGTACCCACGAAGGTCGTGGGTTCGATTCTACAGATGTTTGCTTTTCTTTTGCCAACAAGAGAGCATAGTAGGCAGGCTAGAAGCTCATCAATCTTACACGAAGCCGTCTTTAAGTGTTTCAAGCTTTACAGCTCGTAGTCCAACTCCGCCCTCCACCAAGTTCACGCCTGCGGCTCGTCGCTGTGGAGCTACAAGATGAAGATGTACCTGATGTCCAAGGGATTGTGGGATGCGGTCAGCGGAGAAGCCGAGGTGGCCTCGGCGAAGGAGCAGCAAGCGCACGCGGCGATTGTGCTCAACCTCAACGACTCGCAGTTGATGCACGTGGTGACGTCCAAGACTGCGAAGGAAGCGTGGGACACATTGAAAACGTTCCACAAGACTCAAGACATGGCGAACCGACTGTGGCTCAAAGAGAAGTTCTCGGCGTTCAAGTTTACAGCATCCTCCGTCAGCAATCACGTAACGGAGTTAGAGAAGCTCGTGATGGATATGAAGAACGCGGGGTGTGAAGACGTCTGTGCGACGATGTTGCGGAGTCTACCATCGAGCTACGAGCCTGGTTCAAGCATTTCGCATGTGTGAGCGATTTCAAGCTTGCAGACCTCGTGAGCAAGCTGATTGCGGAAGAAGTGCGTCAAAGGACTCGACGCGCGTCGAGAGGCGACCGCGCTTCTTGCCGGTAAGGGCAATGGAAAGCAGCAACAGAAGAAGAAGAACACACGCGGGGACGCAAGAAGGGATTCTCCGGAGCGTGTTTCAACTGTGGCAAGATGGGCCATTACGCGAGGGATTGCCGTTCTAAGGCAAGTCCCGATGATAGTATCCAAGACCAGTCAAACGTTGCGTTTAACGCGACCGACGCTTTGAAGCGAGCGAGCTGGGTGATGGATAGTGGTGCTTCGGCACACATGTGCAAGACACGCGACGCCTTTCACGAGTACTCGGCTATAAAGACTGCGCCCAGCATATTGAGCGCAAAGAACAGTGCGAACTTGAAGATTCTCGGCTTTGGAACAGTTGTTTTGCGTGTCTGGACTGGAAGTTCGTGGATAAACGCGCGGCTGGAAAACACGTTGCATGTTGAAGACTTAAACAAGAACCTGTTCTCTCTGACGGCTGCAACAGCACGCGGTATGACCGTGACTATGGACAGCGAGCGGTGCGTTGTGAAACGCGGCAGCCAAGTTGTGGCGACGGGTAGGAAGCAAGGCAAGCTGATGTACCTCAACACTGATGGTGGTGAGGAGTGTCATGTGGCTGAAAACGACGTTGGTCTATGGCATCGGCGACTCGGTCACGTGTCTTTCAGCACGTTGAACTCCATGGTTAAGGACGGAAAACTCAGTGGTGCGCAAGTTGCACCTGGAACCGTGTGTGGTGTATGCGCGACTGCGAAACAAGCACGCAAGCCATTCAGTTCAACCGAGAAGGAGCTCGAAGCCAGGGAGAGTGCACGCAATGACACCACCGTGTGCTCTGATGTGTTGGGGCCTGTCACCCCGCATCCAAGTCGGGCTACAAGTATATTGTGAGCTTTATTTTGATGAAAAGCCGTTTTGTGACGATCTATCCACTGCGCAAGAAGAGCGAAGTGTGTGAGGCGTTCAAGAAATTTCTCAAAGAGGCAGAAACAAGCGCGGGCATCAAGGTTAAGGTGTTACGCAGTGATAATGGTGGTGAGTATTGCAACGCAGCAATGGAGACTCTTTGCGACGACAAGATGGTCAAGCAGGAGTTTACGGTACCATACAACCCGCAGCAAAACGGTATGGCAGAGCGAATGAACCGTACTCTGGTCGAAATGACACGCTGCATGCTGAAAGAGAGCGGGATTGACAAGTCGTACTGGTGTGAGGCTATGATGACTGCAGCAGACATTCGGAACGTGTTGCCTAACACTTCAAACCCACACTCAAGTCCGTTCCAACTGGTTTTACAAAAGGGAGCCACGTCTGGAGCACATGCGCGTTTTTGGGACCGAGTGCTATGCCCATGTGACCAAGCAAAAACGCAAAAAGCTGGATGACTCGGGTATCAAGTGCGTTTTCCTCGGCTACGCCAAACAGCACAAAGCATATCGACTGCTGGATCCAACTAACGGATCAATCGTGATTTCAAGGAGTGTGACGTTTGCTGAAGCCCCACTCGCTACGGCGCGTAAGGAGGGCAGCCAGGAGGTGATCGATATCATCGGCAACGACGAAGAAGAGGAGCGCACGGAAGAACCCAGCGTTGAGGAAGGTTTCCGCACACCCCAACTCACCCACGCCGGGAACCTGATAATCACAGCGGGCCGACTGACTCTGTGCCGACGCGTGGCTCTAGCACTCCGGGGAGAGATGGCGAGGAGGAGTGGATGGTGCGTCCGGCACGCAAAAGGCGTGGAGTTGTGCGCTACCAGGACGAGTACCCCGGGACTCGACGTGGTGAGTTCAACTTGGACGATTTTGAGGGTGAGTTCGATTCCCTCTACTGTCTACTTACTGAAGACGACGACGGCGAGCGTGCTGTTTCATACGACGAAGTTATGCGCAGCAAGTACAAGGACGAGTGGCTGCGTGCCATGGAAAGCGAGATGAAGTCGCTTGAGGATCACCGCACCTGGACTTTGGTGGATATGCCATCAGACAAAAAGGCAATCGGGTGCAAGTGGGTTTTCCGCATCAAGCGAGACCCGAGCGGGAAAATTATCAAGTTCAAGGCTCGTTTGGTGGCAAAGGGCTTCACACAACGCCCAGGAGTTGACTACACGGAGACGTTCGCTCCTGTAGCACGCAAGGAGTCCATCAACATGGTTGTGGCAATTGCTGCAGAGGAAGACATGGAGGCTGAAAACGTGGATGTTGACACCGCGTTTCTATACGGTGACGTGG